>NC_142739.1:23323759-23591259 GCF_051943395.1 Hippocampus bargibanti | reverse complement strand
GAGAAATACGTTGATCTTTTGAAAAACTGCTGTCGCCTTCCTACTTACTTACTTTTACTTCTTATCAGCACATATTTCCTTTGTGTAATCAGATTTTTGAATCAGTAGAAATGTAACACCGTCAGCTCGAAGTACTAAATGTACAACCCCAACTATGTAGAGAAACAGAAACATATTTTGCGACATATGGACAAAAGTATCCAGGTGCTGTTTTTAAAACCTTTTGGAATAATTCTCTCCTCGCAAATTTAAGAGGAAAGTTTTGGGAATGGCCTAAGGCTGTTTCCTGTTCTGACATGAAACATTGTTCTCCCACAGTGTACAACGTCGATGAAGAAGTGCTTGCGTGGGTTTGCTGTCAAATATTGGATTAACTCATCAGATATTGTGTGATAACCAAGACTTCCCTCTGGTCCAACATTAATGACTAACATGTTTCTTCCGGATGAATAGATCTTGATATTTTGAAGAGGGACTTTTGGGAAGTAGCCAAATATCTATTTTGGTCCTAAAATGAAAAGTGCTGTTATTGGATTGAATGGGATTGGATTGGATTGGATATGCCTTTATTAGTCTTTCTGTGGAGAAATTTACATTTCACAGTAGTAAAGTGAGGAAAGGAAAGGAAGAAGTAGAAAAACAACATACAGGAGCTGCTGTAAAGGCAGCCACTCTTGTGACGCCATCTTGAAATCAAAAGAACAAAAAAATAAAAATATGACAAAACAAGTCTTCAATCTTCCAATATATAGAAATATATCACAGTTTTCCAAATACAGGTAATATCCGACTTATGACCGGCTCGACTTACGACCACCCGTATTTATGACCACGACCTCCAGACCCTATTTTAAAAATTGTAATTTTACGCCTGGCACCGCAACGCGCTAGCAGTCAGGCAACGCATACAACAATTTCGGCCAGCCAGCCAGCATCTCACTCTCGCACAGCAATCGACCCTGTGATTAAAGCAGAGGGGGGAGTTTGCGAGTCATTTAGCCTCCGAGTCATTTCGATTTACGACCATTTTGACTTATGACCGTTTGTTCGGAACTGAACTTGGTCGTAAGTCGAACGTTACCTGTATAAGGCACACCACATAATAATAATAATAATAATAATTTCATTTATAAGTGCCTTTCAAAACTCTCAAGGACACTTTACAGTCGCAGGATATATTTTCTGCGGGTGAACAACGGCAGCAACCGCGCCAGCGTTCACTCAACCCAGAAGTAACTCAAATAGATAGGAAGCTAGCTAATAGATACTGTAATAATAATACATTTCATTTATAAGCGCCTTTCAAAACTCTGAAGGACACTTTACAGTCACAGGATATTTTTTCTGATGGTGAGCAGCGGCAGCCACACGCGCATGCGTTCACTCAACACGGATCTACAGTAGAGGCTGGTGTTATGCACTACTTGTTCTATGGGGGGAAACGGAGTCAGTGGCTGCTGACAGTGGTCGGGAGACCTTTAGTGGCTCAATATGACTTCACGTATAAGGCACACCTCTGTATAAGGCGCAGGGTCATCTTTTGAAGAAAATCAAGGCTTTTGGGTGCACCTTATACACCGGAAAATACAGTACTTGTGCACAACTAACCTAAAAAAATAAGGAATATTATGCATGTCTAAATTATTAGCTCTTGAAAGAAGTGCATATGCATGTTAATTTAACTAAATTATGGAGGAAAAAAACATATCAGTGAACTCTGTTTTGAATACCCGCTCATGCATTGTGTGTTACATTTAATTAACATAAATATGTGTCCACAGTCATGTTGGAGTGTTTAAAAAAAGTTTTTTTGGTCACAATGCGCAGAAGAGGAAGGGGTTTGTCGTGTATGGAGGAAGCAAATTTGAGTGAAAGTGACATGTCATTTCCTGGTTGATCGCTTGATGTTGGGACACCAGAAACAAGCTAGTTGGAGTGTTTGCTGGAGGAAGAGTGAGCGGCACAGCTTCGGACCAGCGAGACCAGGTTGTAGGATTCTGGTCTACCATGCGCAGACTCATAAAATGAAAGATGGACCGGCTCATAAGTCCGCCACAGCTGGTAATATTAACTTCATCGGAATGCAGGTGGTAGAACAGACATAGTTGCAGTGGTTGGTGTATTACAGGGGTCCCCAAACTTTTTCCTGTGAGGGCCACATAAATTTTCCCTTCTGTGATGGGGGGCCGGTGTCAGTTTGTAATAGAAAAAGTGTGACGATCGTAGGGGAACATAAAAAAATTGTTTTCCAGAAAGCCACACATAACCAAATAACCCTTTCCAGGTTCTTTAGAGAAACAAAGTCAGGAAACAAATAATAACACTGTTAATGAAATAAATAATAACTAAATAACCCTCTCTGAGTTCTTCAAATTAAAAAAATAGGAAATAAATAACACTATTTATGAAATAAATAATAACTAAATAACTCTCATAGGAAAAAGCCATGGAACATTAACTTTCTGTTGTGGTATGCACAATCTTATAAAAGTTCAGGTCAGTTATCAGCGCAGAATCTCTCTGACACATATGAGCAGTCTCTTAAAGGACAACCGACGTCTCCGGACAATTTGTGTCCATAATTTGTAAAATGGCTTCAAATGACTTCTACTGATCGTATTTTAATAAGATTCCACCGCATATAGCTATATTTTACGTTTTAAGACTCGCTCTGAATATTCAGGAAGTCTTGTTTTGGAGTTGGTGACGAGTCCGTACGTGACGTCAGGAAAGGACCGCCCCCTGATCATAAAAAAAGACGCATTGTAGCGTCCTTCCATCACGTCAAAGTATTTTGCTGTACATGTTTGGTCTGAGAACCGTGTTGCACCCAAAAGCCGCCAGAAGATCTATCAGCCTGTGGAAGCGGAGGTGGCCACTGGAGGTCGCCATTTTGTGCCTCTTTTCTGGTGATCCAATGTTGCCTCAAAATGGCATGGAATAAATTCTTTAATCGATTGCAAACATGTATGCTTTCCTCTTCAGAACTATTTGAATCATATTCATAACTGGAGGTGTAACAAGAAAGCATATTCTACGAATCTGAAGCCATTGTTTGGATTCTCCAGCAATGCAAGACGTCTTGGCGTGACGTCACGAACTGGGGGCGGGACTTTCTGAAAATGCCCAATTTGCAGCTCAATTTTTTGCAGATTTTGGACACTTTAAGTCATTTTTATTGGTGTTTTGCATTTGAATAAAAATATCATACTGCGTGTTTTGGGTATTTTAGATGCTATCAAACGTTTTTCTGATGTCAGTTAAAAAAACAAAAAAGTGACGTCGGTTGTCCTTTAAAGTTCTTGTGTTCCTTCCTTATAATCCTTTTGTAGGTTCCAGTAGGCTTGTAGACACCGCTGTTTGCAGCTCTCTCGTCAACTTCCCTGTAAAAACCACAAAGGAAGCAGTTTGAGAAAGTGAACTAAGTGATACAGCACCTACACAGCACAATACCTTTCACTAACAGTATGGCTTTAAAGATGGATTTTATCCCAGTAGATTTTATTATGATTATTTTGTTTTATATATTTTGTATTTGTTTATACTCAGAATGACTCATTCAAGTCACAAAAGTGAGCTTACCTATGTATGTTCATCAGTGTGAACTGTGGGTCTGCATCTGGCTTGTGAGAAGTTGAATATCAGGTTCCATTCTAGTTACCGCCAGTCTCAAGCACTGATGCAAATGTTCATCTGTCAATCTTGATCTCATTGGAGATTTCAGCAGTTTCATGCGAGAAAAGCTTTTCTCACAGATACACGTGGTGCCAAAAACTGTGGACATTTTCATTAGTTTTTTGGCATATTGGGCATATATATTCATCCCGATTTCTTCACCGCGTCTGGTGATTGTACTCGCCGACAGACTTACGGCATTATATGCATCTTTCTATGCATGTATGAGACTTTGTCTGCTCGTATTTGGCCTTGCAAGCTATCGTACTTGTCTTTGTGACGGGATTCATATTTTCAGCGAAGATTGTATTCTTTGAATACCGCCACCGCCTCTTGACAGATGAGACAGACAGCCTTTTCTTTACATTGAACATAAAAATAAACATTTGTCCACTGCAGGTTAAATACCCTGCATTCTGAATCAAATTTTCTCTTACCTAACCTTTTTGCCATTATTCCGTTCTCTCTTTGACTGGAAGGTTTACAAAAGACAACAGGGTCTGGGACCGAATAGAGCGCCAAACTGAGCGCACCTGAATGTACCACCGGACTCCCCTCCACTTCCTCATACGTCACTTTCTTGTGTCGCGTCGCATTGTGACCGACTCCTTTAGCGTTCGATTGTGAGCCGGCGCCTTTGTATTGTTCTGTCACGATTATAAACAACATACATTGATTATATTGATTAAAATAGGAACAGATAATGATCGAAAACAGACCTTTGACTTGTACAAGGATTGTTTATTTTTCTGGAGACCAAATAGGAAAAACATCTGATAGCGCCTCTGGTATTGTTCAGGGGGCTGGGCCAAATGTGGTGACTGTGCTATATACTTTTGCTGTCAGAGTACAATGAAGCTTGGTGTCAGAATGCCTTTAAAAATATGTTTGTCATCTAAAGGGAGCTCCGATATGCCACTCATGATTGACACTATATAATTTTGTCTGATAAGTCAGTCTGAAACAAAGTCATGCAAGAGATATTCAATATCAGCGGCTTTCTGTATGCTCAGCTCATGTCAATCTGCAGTTTCGACAATCATGAGGCGCGCCAACACATCAAGGAATGAAACCAATAATTCTCAAGATTCTAAAAGGAGAGGAGTAGCAGTACCGTACATTGCAGGAGTTTCTGAAAAATTACAAAGAGTCCTTTGGCAACATAAAATTCCTACTTATTTCAAACCGATAAACACGTTAAGGCAAAAATTAGTGCATCCAAAAGATAGGCTACCAAATGAAAAACAAAGTAATGTAGTTTATTCCATACATTGTAAGAATGAAAATTGTAAAGAGCAGTACATTGGGGAGACTCAACAAATTCTCAAAAAAAGACTTTATCAACATCGCAGGGATAATACTAGTGGGCCTCAATCGGCAGTACATTTGCACCTAAAAGCTAGCAACCACTCATTTGACGACAATGAGGTTAAAATCTTAGCGAAAGAACATAGATGGTTTGAAAGGGGGGTAAAAGAGGCGATTCTTATAAAACAACAAAATCCTTCATTAAACCGGGCGGGTGGTGTGAGGTTCAATTTGGATCGTTCATACAATAGCCTGCTCAGGCAAAACAGGTTAGGCAACTTTCGCAATGCTGATGAGGGTCGTTATGCTGATGAGGTGATACCGGGGGGAGTGGGGGTAATAGGCCAATCGTTAGTCAGGAATGTAGGAACAATCAGTGGGGCCACAGGGGGGGGTCCCGCGCCCCCCCCCAACCTGAGAGTAGGGACCTATCATAGCTGTGTCCGGCGCCACTAGGTCTGGACATTAGGGATATATAAATGGGGCCGATACGACCAGTCAGACTTTAGTTCGCTGACGAAGTCTCTTGGATAGGAGGCGAAACGTCCGAAACCTTCACTTTTGTACAGATGACGGCTGAAGAAACCTTCTCATCAAGGAATGTTGTCTGGATATCTTGCGTGTCGCCGTTTCGCTACGATCTGCTGGGTTTGCGCTTGCAAATAATTACCAAGACATCTTTTTCAAGGTTTAATCATTACCAAGACATCTCTTTCAAGGTTTGACCCACAATCGTGACCTGAAAGCCATTTTGATCTTGAGATGTGGCTATGATGGAAAACCGTCGTGTGAGGGTTGAAGACAGGAAGGATGTGGTTCACAAACATTTATTAAAAGCACATTTTAGTGTTTTAAGTCCTTCTGTATCGTAATATTTGTGATCTGACCAGGACAACTGGCTCTCTCTGAAATAATCTGACATTTTTCACATTTCAACACTTGATGTTATTTATAATAGTGCTGAGATATGTTAACTCATTCACTTCCAGACGATGTACTTAAATCTGTCTATTCCAGTGCCAGGGTTTTTGTCATGTCATGATTTATATTGTATTGTATTGTATTGTATTGTATTGTATTGTATTGTATTGTATTGTATTGTATTGTATTCTTCACATTGTGGTTAAAAAAATAATAATAAATGAACCCAAAGTCCATTGTTTTCCAAAGTGACAATCAAAAAAAAGATTTGGAACCTTTTTTGACATGTAACTAATTTACTGGCAGACGGTGTGCAAAAGTGCGTCGACTCCCAGTGCCAGGGTTTTTGTCATTTTTATTCAAAATGCAGGACCCACAGAATATTGAGTTATAGGACTACACAAACATTCAATTCAACGCAAGTAACCTGAAACTCTCCATTTTCATCAGAAAAAAAGAGTTAATTCCTAAATTGTATGGATCTGGAGTAATTTGAGCTTGAAACGGGGGCGGCTGTACAAAAATACAATACATACATGTTGATTTATATCGCAGCCAAAGCTGCAACAAAGCGCTAACATGGACAAAAGGCAAATACTGCCCCCCTCGTGGAAAGGGAAAATCATTTCCAGAGGTCTGATTGGATTGGATTGGATTGGATTTGCCTTTATTAGTCTCACAGTGGAGAAATGGATCACAGTGGAGTGATCAGCGCTTTATCGACACTCCCACAAGAAAAACCCAAAATTCGGGAATGGCGCACCACGTCCCACTTTTCAATTCGGGAATGACAGCGAATGAGTTAAGGATGATTAGAAACTTTTCATCCATCTCATGTATTTGCTTTTAGTACACTGTGCAAGTAATTTGTACTTTGAGGTATTCACTTGAGCTCTCTCCCCATTCTAGAAAGATGTGGGTTATTTGCAGCAGTGGCTGGAGGCATTTGTGGCGTCCTTTGAAAGGCTAATAGACATCAACTCGCTAGAGCCTCGGAGGTAAGACGTTCTATCTTTGTTCCAACTTTTATCATAGTTCCATCCACCGTTCTCTAAACCAGAATGACCTTTTTGACCTTTTGGACAGTTTGTGTTTTGATATGTTTATTTTCCACTTAAACATTTGCCTCTCCTAGGCTGGAGGAGTGTACCTCTGAGGTGCCCCTGCTCCCTAGGGAGGTTCTGGTGTTCCTCAGCACACAGCTTTGGCAAAGTGCACCGCACCTCTCGGACAGCCATGAACACAGTAGCAACACCCCACACCCCCTCCTCCTCATTAAGTTCTTCATCATCGTCTGCAGGTTAGTTTAGTACTCACCGGTGGCGTTGTGCTATCAATAAAAGCATGAAATGGAGTATACTCTATTATTGACTTCAAGAACAACCGACGTCTCCGGACAAGTTGTGTCCATAATTTGTAAGATGTCTTCAAATGACTTCTACTGAGCGTATTTTAATAAGATTCCACCGCATATAGCTATATTTTACGTTTTAAGACTCGCGCTGAATATTCAGGAAGTCTTGTTTTTGAGTTGGTGACGAGTCCGTACGTGACGTCATGAAAGGAACGCCCCTGACCGAAAAAAAAGACGCATTGTAGTGGTCCTTCCATCACTTCAATGTATTTTGCTGTACTTGTTTGGTCTGGGGACCTCGTGTTGCACACAAAAGCCACCAGAAGAGGGCGTCCAAGATCCATATAAGGAATCTATCAGCCTGTGGAAACGGAGGTGGCCACAGGAGGTCGCCATTTTGTGCCTCTTTTTCGTTGAGACATCTCAATGTTGCCTCATAATGGCACGGAATAAATTCTTTAATCGATTGCAAACATGTATGCTTTCTTCTTCAGAACTATTTGAATGATATTCATAACTGGATGAGTAACGAAAAAGCATCTTCTCCGAATCTGAAGCCATTGTTTTGATTTGGCAGCAATGCAAGACGTCTTGGCGTGACGTCGCGAACTGGGGGCGGGACTTTCTGAAAATGGCCAATTCGCAGCTCAATTTTTTGCAAATTTTGGACACTTTAAGTCATTTTTTTTGGTGTTTTGCATTTGAATAAAGATATCATACTGCATGTTTTGGGTATTTTAGATGCTATAAAACGTTTTTCTGATGTCAGTTAAGAAACAAAAAAGTAACGTCGGTAGTTCTTTGAAGGAAGCCGAAAAATTGCAGTTATTTTGTTTCTCCTGCCATTGTGACATTCATTGTGTAAAAAAAGCTGCAACCCTTCATCAGGAAGTTCTCCCTTTCATTCTGTGTGTAGACCGTCATCTTTACCATAGATGGCCATCTTGCTCAGGTTCGGTTTCCTAATGCTGCATTTCTCTCAAAATTCTAGAAACATGGAGAACATCGACCCAGAAAAGACCCCCAGTTTCGTTTTTGACTCTATAAAGCTTGTGAATTTTTGTCTACACCAGGTATGGCGTTTATAAACTGAACGTGAAGCTATTAACTCATTCACTGCTACACCATGTGCAAAAATGTGTCCACTCCAGTGCTAGGGTTTTTTTCTTTTTTACTCAAATTGCAGGCCCCACGGAATATTGAGTTTTAGAACTACATAAACATTCAGTTCAGCGTAAGAAACCTTTGACTCTCATCTTTTATCAGAATAAAAGTTAATTCCTAAATTACATGGATCTGGAGTTATCTGAGTTTGAAATGGGGACGGCTGTACAAAATGAAAATTCTGTCCCCTTGTGGGAGGGAAAGAAATTGCCAGAAGGCGGACCAGAACTTTATCGTCACCCCCCGCAAGAAAAACCAAAACCCGAACAAATTTGGGAATTGATGAAAAGGTTTCTTCAGCCGTCATCTGTACTTGTTTGAAAGTATCGGATGTTTCGCTCCTCATCTGAAAAGCTTCGTCAGTGAACTAAAATTGTGCTGGTAGCTCTGGCCCTATATATAGTAGTCCACTGCTCCCCCCAAACTTAGAGTAGGGACCTATTAAAGCAGAGGTCTGGTACCGCAACCTCTGGACATTAGGAATTTATATAGGGCCATATATAGGGTCACCAGCACAATTTTAGTTCGCTGACGAAGCTTTTCGGATGAGGAGCGAAACGTCCGACACCTTCAAATAAGGACAGATGACTGCTGAAGAAACCTTTTCATCGATGGACCGGTCCTGTACGACTGAGAGCTCACACAGACGAAATTCAGGAATGGCGCTCTACATCATGCTTTTCAATTCCTGAATAAAATCGGGAATGGCAGCGAATGAGTTTATGTTTTCTGAGAAAGGCAAATGAGCTTATGAATTTTCAACCAGTGAATAATCACGACATTTACTTGTGATTTCAAATTAGTGGAGAACCAGTAAATTATATTAATGTTTCTGAACTATTTTAACGTTAACATGTTGATAAGATTGTGTACGACAGCTATGAGTGAAACAGGCATCCAAACACCAAGGTTGGTGTGTCCATTTGTGTCACCGCATTCTTGTTCTACATTAAGATAAAGAACGGAGAAGGCGAGCAGTCCACTTTGCAGTCTATCGTCTATTATGGACTAGTCCTGTGGGAGAGCGTCTTTGACCCTTATCAGACGTGGAGGAGGCGGCTGGCAGGGTGAGTTCGCGTCCAGCAGCTTTGTATTCGTCCGAGGGTGGAATTTATTAACACAGAACCTCCACCAGGGTCACCGTATTGTACATTTTAGTCAATTGTTGGTGGATGTGTAACATCTTGTGTGCCTCTTGACGTCATGCCTCAGTGGAGCCGTATTTTGTAGGTATGAGTGGGAAGGCTTTACTCCGTCTGTGTGTGTTTATATGTGTGTGTAATGTAGGGAGGAGGTGAGCTTGCTGGAGAGAAACAAGTACAAATTTTCTCCACTGCCATTGCCAGAGGAGTTGACTGCTCTGTTCCACGGTGAGGAATCTTACTCACACTTCTGAGAGAGTCCTTTGGCAACACAAAATTCCTACTTCTTTCAACACTTTAAGGCAAGAAATAGTGCATCCAAAAGATAGGCACCCAAATGAAAAACAAAGTAATATAGTTTATTCAATACATTGTAAAAATGAAAATTGAGCAATACATTGGGGGAGACTAAACACATTCTCACAAAAAGACTTAATCAACATTGCAAGGCTAATACTAGTGGGCCTCAATCTGCAGTACATATGCACCTAAAAGCTAGCCACTGCTCATTTGACGACAATGAGGTTAAAACCGCATCAAAAGAAAATAGATGGTTTGAAAGGGGAGTAAAAGAAGCTATTTTCATAAAACAGCAAAACCCTTCACTAAATCGCCATGGTGGTATGTATATAGTGAATTTGAATATAGCTGGAATGGCTGGTAACAAATGCTTTTTTTTGCGTGTGTAAACTGCATTAATCTTCACAGTTGAAATTATTTTTTTTGCATTTACTTACTGAAGTTCAATTTGGATCGTTCCTGCAACCGACTTCTTAGGCAACATAGGCTTAGTTAAGCTGATGAGATGATACCAGGGCAAATGGGGCAATCAGGCCAGTCGTAGACTCCATACTCAGGCAGGGCAATAGAAGTAATCAGTCAGGACAATAGAAGTAATTAGTGTAGCCGCAGGGAGTAGTCCTCTGCTCCCCCCAACCTGAGAGCAGGGACCAATCATAGCACAGGCTGGCACCGCCACGTCTGGACAGTAGGGATATATACAGGGCCAAATAAAAAATTAGTTCGCTCATGAAGCCTCTTGGATAAGAAGCGAAATGTCCGACACCTTCAAAGAAGTACAGATGACGGCTGAAGAAACCTTCTCATCGACTACTGTATGAAGTTTACAATACATTGCAATACAATATATATAGATTCATATAGCTCTTTAACAACAGCTGAAGGTGTAACAAAGCGCTTAACATGGACTACTATCATAGACAGGAAATAAATCAGTGACAAAGATAGTAGAAAGCACCATGGGGTAAAACCAAGATCAAGTCGGAATCATGCTGAGTCGAATGCCAACGTCGCCATTTGACCTGCATACTGCACAATTTCAAATTTACAGAAAGTCTGCATGACAGTGAGAAGATCCCAGAGCTTCTCACACTCAGGCTGGTTCATCTCCAGGGAGCTGTCATTAGTGGAGGCAAGGTCTGTTGCCATATTTTCTATATCCTCATAATCAAAGGTTGTTATTATCTGGCAATGTGATTACCGTGGGACCATCTTGCATATCATCCATCTTTCCAGCCAAACGGTCTGCTCGCCGTCACCGCTCACGCTGTCGTGGACCTTTTCTCCGTCCTGCGAGCTTGGTGTTGCCGGTCCTCCCCTCATTCAAAAGACACATCCCTCCCTCGGCTCACCTTGCAGTGCCTGACCGCAATGATCCACCTGCTGCATTTCAGCAGCCCCTCAGAGCGGCAAGTCGACATCAAGACAATCTTACAGAGTTTCTTCCAACTCCTGAACTGGAACCGTCCGCTGAGCAGCGAACAGCAAGATAGGCAAAACTCCGAAGAACGACTGATCTCGCTCCAGAGCCTGATGCTGAGTAAGACGGCTGAAACCGCCGTGTTGTCAAATAAATGATGTCACAATGTAGCTCACGTTGCTCTCCTTTGTAGACACGGTACCCGAGATCCTACAGTGTTCGGATCGGCCCGCCCTTCAGGCTGTCTTTCTGAACAACAACTGCTTTGAGCACATCCTCAGGCTCATACAGAACAGCAAGGTATTGAATTGGATTTATTCTTTGATTTATTATTGATTTATGATTGGATTTAATATGCTTGCAGTGGAGAAATTTACATTTCACACCAGTAAAGTGATTGAAAGGATAGGAAAGGAAAGAAAGAAGTAGAAAACCAATATATAGGAGCTGCTGGAAAGGCAGCCACTCTCGCGGCGCCATCCTGAAGTCAAAAGAACAAAACAAGTAAAAAAATAACAAATAATATGACAACACAAAGACACAAAGAGTCATTCATTCATTATTGGATTTATTATTGCTTTATGATTGGATTTAATAGTCTCGCAGTGGAGAAATTTACATTTCACAGCAGGAAAGTGGGGAAAGGAAAGAAAGAAGTAGAAAAACAAAATATAGGAGCTGCTGGAAGGGCAGCCACTCTCGCGGCGCCATCTTGAAGTCAAAAGACCAAAAAAATAAAAAATTAAAATATGACAAACCAAATCTTCAATCTTCCATTACATGTATATAGAACAAGATAAACATTTTCCATTTTTTTTTAATACATGTATACAAAAAAATAATAATATGACAACACAAAGACATTACGAGTCATTCATTAACTATTGTATTTATTATTGATTTCTTATTGGATTAGTCTCACAGTGGAGAAATTTACATTTGACACCAGCAAAGTGATTGAAAGGAAGCGGAAAGGAAGGAAAGAAGTAGAAAATCAAAATACAGGAGCTTCTGGAAGTCAAAAGAACAACAACAACAAAAAATAAATAACAAATAATATGACATCACAAAGACAGAGAGTCATATAAGCACTTTCTGTACGCTCTTTGTTGCATGAATCAGTTCGAGATAAAAGAGGAGAGGATCAAAGCATCCTTTTCACCAGTGGATCGGGGACGTCTTGATGGAATGTGCATGTCTACTCCAAGCTAAATATTAACAGCAAACACGAAGCATGTAGCATCCATTGACGAAAAGAGATTGTCTCACATCTCCTGTCCCATCCGTAAATCCGCTTCAATTCCAAGCCGCGATAGTTCAGCTAAGCTACTTCAAATGTTGCCGTCAGATTTTGATCAATTTCCAGCACGCACACATTTCATTTGTCTCGGTCATCTTCTTCAAATGCAATTCCTCGATTGTTTTCCTGACTTCTGACCGATTCCCCTCAGCAGTGCGCGTCACCAAAATATTACGTGCGGTATTTGCCGTCAAAATGTCTGCATTAAAAAAAAATTGTACTGTGTGTATGTCCTGTAGCTCTTTCAGAGCAACAGGCTTAGGCCGAAGAGTGAGTGTGACCTCACTACAAGTTTACTCACAGAGGTCAGAGTGGACCAGGTACTCTCCCTCCCCCCTTAACCCCTCCAAATAAACCTTTGGTGTTGATATTGATCTGTCAGCAGGAAACTCAGCCTTCACGTGTTTACAGCTATCTGTTGCCTAAATAGGAAATATTAGGACAGGAAGGCAGGCAGGCTGATGAAGCAGGTAGCACGATATGATAAGACAGCGACCTTACTTATCTTTACACCTCCAAGTATGTCATGACAACAACATTTTTCACTTGAATACAGTAAAACTGGATGCTGAAAGTGAAGAATAATCTGTCGCAGATTCACATTTTCAAGCAGAAAAAAAGGCTAATACATATTGTCAACTTGTATGTTTTTTTTTTATAATTTCAAATAATGTATGGCGTACTACAACTTTTATACTGGATTTTTTATTTAAATTCTGAACTGATCTTACAAAGAACATTTTGGCTCAAATCCAGGTCGTCTCAACTGCTGGTAGCCAATGACAATGCTAACGCTGATCGCTACTATTGTCACGGCAAAGCAGCAAAATAAATCCTCAATTATTTTTATTTTTTTTATCGCTACGTATGGTCGGATTGATAAAAGCATAACATGCACGGTAAGCTGGCTGTCTGCATTTTCACTTTTTTTCAATCATTTCAAATAATGTACAGCGTATTACAACTTTTATACGGGAATTGTATTCATTTATAAGAGCTTTTATTATTATTATTATTATTATTATTATTATTATTATTATTATTATTATTATTGTAAGGAGATTTATTAGCCAAGGTTGACAGGTACAGTATAATAATAATGTATGCTAATAATGCTAATGTTAATAATGTAGAATTTGAAAAACTGCCAGACTGCTGATAGAATATTAAACCACTGCGCACTTTGTTGTGATATCTTGTGCAATGTTGAGTGAACGCTGGCGCGTGTGGCTGCCGCTGCTCACTCGCAGAAAAAATATCCTGTGACTGTAAAGCAGGGGTCTCAAACTCAATTAACCCGGGGGCCGCTGGAGGCAGACTCTGGGTGAGGCTGGGCCGCATCATGATTTCCACAAGAAAAGCATAAATAAAACATTCCAATGTTCTCAAAATCTTTATTTTTAACACACACAAAATGAATTAAATGAATAAATGAAAAAAATGAATAAAAAATAAATTAACCAGTAATAAATAAATAAAATAATTATAATGATCATAAGGCAGATACTGACAAATGTCTGTATTCACAGTTCTTGAACCTTTAGCTTTCTTAACATACGTAAATATTGAACATGAACTGTCCTAAACATGGCTTCTCTTGCCTACTTGTTCAGCTTCACACACAAGTTTCATTTGTATCAATCATGCGGGCCGCACTAACATTAATCTTTCATATCAAGGCAGGATCATTCACAGCGCTTGACAATTTAAAGTCTTCCGTCAATTTAGCAAACACACTTTTGCAATGTGGGGAGGATGTAAGAGATAAACTACCTCAACTCTCAACTTGTTTTCCTTCGTCAATAGAAAGCACACGAAAATGATCGGTAAAAGTCTGGTTTAGCATGTGATTGCACACAAACAAATCTTCCTAAAATACGCTTTTGATCAATTTTTTTAGGCGGGAAAATAGAAATCGCTGTCATGTAACTTTTAATCCAGAAATAGACTTTTATTATACAATAAGTCATTGTTTTAGATAGAGGCTGAATTCCCTGTTGATTCCACTGGACTGGTTTTTCCATAGTGCATGAAATGTTGGTTGATGCATGACTCCTCTTATCTCCTTTGTTGGTGGTGTGGCGGTACAGGCATTAAAAAAAAAGATTTGTTGGGTGTCTTGGGTGTCACTTCTTTTAATTATCTCTCTTTCTTTATCCCTGGTTGCCTCACATATCATATCGGTGTGGATAAATAGCTCTGCTCCTTTCCTCCCACTTCTACTTTAGCCCTCTTCCTTTCTTGCCTTTCTGGTGGACGGCCGCACATTTGGACTATTTGCACCAGTTTGATGACGTCTTATTTGTGATGTAGGTGCTGGAGCAAGGCTCAGATAGCATCACGGTGCATGCTTTGGGAGTTCTGACAGCCATCATGAGTAACTCTCCCACTGCTAAGGTAATAATATCATCACTTGATCCCCTTTTGGTCCGACCGGGCGTCGTTAATCTTTTAAGTATGATAACATTATGACCACTTATGTCAAGCATAAAATCCAGTAAGAATTATACTAACCTTTATTAGTGTCACAGTAAAGAAATTCACAATTCACAGCAGCAAAGTTATGAAAGGAAGTTGAAAAAAAAACAGAATGGAATTTTAACTCAGAAATAATAATTGCATAAAGGCAATACCTGACCTGGGAATGGATTATTCTCATTTTAATGGTTTCCTATGGGAAATTTATGTTTGGAAGACACACTTTTCGCCTTACACACACTTTCTGGGAACCAATTAAGTTCGTAAGCTGAGGTATCACTTTACTTCCATACTCGTATTTTAAGGCTAAACAGTTAATATCAAATTCAAATCAACATTGCAAAGTATTAAAATAGAATTTTCATTTCTGACATATCGGTACTTTCTGCTTTATTGTCAACATATATAAATAAGTTCAATGCTTTACTCATTCACTACCATTCCCGGATTTATTCGGGTATTGAAAAGCGGAATGTGGAGCGGCATTCCTGAATTTATTTTTTCCTGGATTTAGTTTTTTTCTTGCTAGGGTGCCGATAAAGCGCTGGTCAGCCCTCCGGAAATGTTTTTCCCATCCACAAGGGGCAGCATTTCCTTTTTTTCCATGTTAGCTCTTTGTTACAGCTTTAGCTGGTTTTAAAGCGCGAAATAAATCATGTATTTTGGACAGTCGCCCCCATTTCAATCTCAGATCACTCCAAAACCATATAACTTGGGAATTAACTTTTTGTTTTCTGATGAAAGAAGACAGTCTAAGGTTTCTTATGCTGCATTGAATGTTTATGAAGTCCTAAAATTCAATATTCTGTGGATCCTGCAATTTGAGTGACAATGACAAAAACCCTGGCAATGGACATATTTTTGCACATCTGGCAGTGAATGAGTTAATTGAAATACATTTCAGCGAGCCATTCTGTTTGACATTAGATTTTTTAAATTTTTATTTCAGCTATCTTAAGCGTGTGTTTTGCTTCATTTTAAACATGTGAATCAAAAACCTCTGAAGGTGGAGGACACTGATTCACTGTGGAGACCCCTGAAGGGAAAAACCGAAATGAAAAGAAGATATCAAAATGAAAGTGACATTGACAGTCAACTTTCCTCCTTTTGTTGATTGTCGCCATTTTACAAAATTCAGTCATTGACTCATATAATAACTTGCAGTTCCTACTTGAGCCTCTAGAGGGCATCACTTAGCACATACGGGTAACAGCGCTAATGCCCAATGTATTAATTCTGCATGCGGGACAGACGTTATTGATTTTATGACAGAGACTGCGGGCCGAGTGGAAATTGACCACGGGCCGCATTTGGCCCCCGGGCTGGACTTTGGACAAACCTGCTCTCATGTCTGAGCTAGAATACTCAGGACGGCTGTTCCGTATCCATGTTAGAAATGTCATTGTGTTCCAATTAGCCTCATGGAAGCGTGGCAATTTTGTATTCTCTGCGGAGTAGCTTTGGATTCGCTATTTCGGTCTCATCTCACAGGAAACATTCAAGGAGAGAATCGGCTACTCGCAGCTATTTGACGTACTCAAGAGTCAAGGTCAACCCACCAAAAGGCTTCTGCAGGAGTTGATGAACATGGTGAAAAGGATTTGACTCTCATTATCCACCCATTTTCTCTCACACACGACCTTTTTTAAAGGACAACCGACACCATTTTTTTGTTTCCTAACTGACATCAGTAAAACGTTTTATAGCATCTAAGATACCCAAAACATGCAGGCTGATATTTTTCGTCAAAGACAAAACAACAATAAAAATTACATAAGGTGTCCCAAAACTGCCACAAAATGAGGTCGGAATTGCGCAGATTCAGAAAGTTCCACCCCCTTGTTCGTGACGTCACTATTGGTCACACACACTGCTGTGCTCCAGAATCAAAACATTGGCTTCAGAGAGTTCAGATCTGGAGAAGATGTTTTCTTGTTACTCATCCACTTTTGAATAGGATTCAAATAGTTCTGAAGTGGAAAGCATACATGTTTGCAATCGATTAAAAAAGTCCTTCCGTATCAATTCGAGCCTTCTGGACTCTAATGTGCCATGCCCAGAAAATGCACAAGATGGCGCACAAGCTCCATTTGAAATGAGCTGATTTGTCTGCTGGAAATCTGTGTAAACTTGCACGTTCTTTATGCGTGGTCCTGCAATTGGCTGCGCCACACAACCATCGCGTTATGTCGTTTTGCTTCTAATTTCGCGATCAACACTGTGTTTTCAGACGAAAAAAGTACCCAAAATGCATTGTGTGTCCCTTTCTCGGTCACGGGCGTTCCAAATGTGACGTCACTTCAGGCACCGTCATCAACTCGAAAACAAGACTTCCTGAATATTCAGCGCGAGTCTTAAAACGTAAAATAGATCTATATGCAATGGAATCGTTGTAAAATGCGCTCAGTAGAAGTCATTTGAAGTGATTTTACAAATTATGGACGCAACTTGTCCAGAAGTGTCGGTTGTCCTTTAAATGGCATCATGTTACCACATACCGGTTTTACCCTCGTTACGAACCACTTCTGTTCCTTCCCCAGGCGGTGGAGGGCGAGTACGCCCACGCTCATCACTTAGGCATTAGTAACGACCAGCCGCTGCTGTTACTCCTGCAATGGCTTCCTGACCTGCACGGTCAAAGGGAGCTCCAGCTGCTAGTGGCGCAGTGGCTGGCGACCGTATGCGGCGGCTCCTTATCTTGTCGGACTGTAGCCGTAGAGGCGGGCATGGTGGGGGCCCTCCTGCAGGTGCTCTCGCAACCTCAGCACTTGGACAGGCAGTGTGTCGATGCCATGCTGGCGCTCCTGCAGGACCTGGGCTCACTTTGCTTGAAGCCCGAGGAGCTAAAAAGCCTCCTTAAATTGCTCAGATTGGATCAGGATAAGACCTCGCATCCGTTCTGCACCCGAATCATCCAAGTTCTTTCAGCAATGGCGGCGCGAGAAGGTCGTGACAGCGCCCTGCAGTACTTTGATCTCACACCCCCTATGGCGGGTATCATGGTACCCACAATCCAGCGATGGTCAGGGAATAGTTTTGCCTTTCATGCTTGGCTGCGCCTCAATATGGACTTCCCGCATTCCCCTCCGCTAGACTTCAATAAACCTAACGCTAACTCGGTCACGGAAAGTCAACAGGACATGGGGAAAGGACCTCGCAGGAAGCAGCTTTACAGGTATAACGGCAAGGTCGGCATTTGGGGCATGGCCTACTGAATGTTTTTAAAGCTCTTGTCGTCTATAAAGTTTCTTTACAGCAAATGGAACAGGTCTGGAAGCCTTTTTCACAATGGAGGGCATACTGGTCGTGGCTGTTTGTACAAAGAAAGATTACATGGCTGTCGCATTGCCAGAACTCCCACTAGCTGACTCACGCTGGGTGAGTATCTTTTCAAAACACACCTTTTTTATTATATTTTTTTAAGCACCTCTTTACTGGATGTTTGACCGAATAGTAAGGATGGGTATGGTAATCAATGAATTGTTTACCAATGCATACATGACTGTGTAGAAAAATGCACTGTGTCTTTTGTGTTGTCACATTATTTATTTATTTATTTATTTATTTATTTATTTATACTTCAAGATGGCGCCGCAATAGTGGCTGCCTTTACAGTAGGTCCTGTATTTTTTTCTACTTCTTTTCCTCTCTTTTTCCATTCATAACTTTGCTGCTGTGAAATGTAAATTTCTACACTGTTAGACTAATAAAGGCTTATTTTATTTTATTTTATTTTATTTTATTTTATTTTATTTTATTTTATTAGAACATATCAGAAAGCCTATAATAAATAGTCCCATAATGGAGAAAATTTCCAATCTAAAGCAGCAAATGTGAAAGGATGGAAGTTGCGGGGGGGTCGAAAAGAAAAACAAACCAAAGTATTCCATGTACAAAAAAATGATAGAAGACTGAACTGGACAATCGCTCAAAAATGTTTCATCAGAAGAACTGTACATAGTGCAAAGTATAAAAATACAGGATCAACCTATATGATGTATGTAACTGTATTTACCCTACAGTAAGTGACTGTGCTATTTACAATGTCTGAATCCTGGTATTTTTTTCATGTGTGTTTATTAAGAAGCCTGACAGCAATAATGTGATTTTATTGTATTTTATTGTATCGAATGTAATCACATTTAATGTAATTTGTTCTAATCTAATCACAAATGTTTAAAGGAC
This sequence comes from Hippocampus bargibanti, assembly GCF_051943395.1. Classification (NCBI taxonomy): domain Eukaryota; kingdom Metazoa; phylum Chordata; class Actinopteri; order Syngnathiformes; family Syngnathidae; genus Hippocampus; species Hippocampus bargibanti. The sequence goes on along the minus strand of NC_142739.1, from coordinate 23,572,012 downwards.
AACCGACGTCTCCGGACAAGTTGTGTCCACAATTTGTAAAATGGCTTCAAATGACTTCTACTGAGCGTATTTTAATAAGATTCCACCGCATATAGCTATATTTTACGTTTTAAGACTCGCTCTGAATATTCAGAAAGTCTTGTTTTTGAGTTGGTGACGAGTCCGTACGTGACGTCACGAAAGGACCGCCCCTTGACCGAAAAAAGACACATTGTAGCAGTCCTTCCATCACGTCAATGTATTTTGCTGTACATGTTTGGTCTGAGAACCGTGTTGCACCCAAAAGCCGCCAGAAGAGGGCATCCAAGCTCCATATAAGGAATTTATCATCCTGTCGAAGCGGAGGTGGCCACTGGAGGTCGCCATTTTGTGCCTCTTTTTTTGGGGTGAGAGATTTTCCCCCAATATTGCCTCAAAAATGCACATATAATTCTTTAATCGATTGCAAACATGTATGCTTTCCTCTTCAGAACTATTTGAATCATATTCATAACTGGATGTGTAACAAGAAAGCATATTCTCTGAATCTGAAGCCATTGTTTTGATTCACAAGCAATGCAAGACGTCTTGGCGTGACGTCACGAACTGGGGGCGGGACATTCTGAAAATGTCCAATTTGCAGCTCTTTTTTTTTTTGCAGATTTTGGACACTTTAAGTCATTTTTATTGGTGTTTTGCATTTGACTAAAAATATCATACTGCATGTTTTGGGTATTTTAGATGCTATAAAACGTTTTTCTGATGTCAGTTAAGAAACAAAAAAGTAACGTCGGTTGTCCTTTAATTTTAGTCATAGTTTGTCAAGAATAATTTTGTCAAATGCGGGTCAGGTAGCTCGAATTGAGAAGGATGAATAAACTCTTCTTATAAAACACAAGCACTAAAATCCACCTCCTGAATGAGCAATGAATTTCATCTTGTGATTGTTCATATATACTTTCCGTTTCCAATGCTGAACCATTTCTTTGCGCCATTCCATCCACTGCACACTGTAAATAACACAAATATATTCTCTGTTATATTTTCAGCATTCAGTTGCCATTGTCCACATTCAAGGCCGTCGTCCTTTTGGTCAGAACGTGGTCAACATCTTTATTGACGGAGAGTTATCTAAAACAGCTCAGATTCGCTTTCCATCCATGAGTGAGGTAATAAGTTACATCTATTTCTTGTTATGTTATATTATGACCTTATTAAAAAAACTAAATCTGTTTTCCATTTCTTTGCCTTCAAGCCTTTTACTTCCTGCTGCATCGGCTCCGCAGGAAACCGAACAACGACCACCACAACCTCACCTAATCTACACACATCCACATCTTCGAACCAGTCTCCGGAATTTGCCTTTCCCGCCAACTCCCACTCCCTAATCCGCTCCCAGTCCTTTCCAGCTAACTTTGCAGGGGGCCGCTGGGGCTCTCTGAATGACTCCACAGTGCAGTCCATTCCAGCGGGCCTGCAAGACACGGAATGGGGGACGCCGTCTTCTCTGGATGGACTCCTGGGTACTGCTTTCATTTGCCACGAGGCTCTGCAGTCCAGTCAAACGAGAGCGTTGTACGCCGCAGGTAAAGCCGCACTGCTTGAAAACAAATTGCCAGTTAGACACAAATATGTGAAATGTAGCCTGGCTGTCTTTCGCAGGCCCAAATCACGTTCCCTTATTCAAAGCGGATGGAGAGTTATCCGATCTCAACGGCAAGCTTGTGCTCTATTACACTCCCCAGGTAACCAACTGAGTGTAGAAATCATAAAACGGATCGGTTTTATAATTTTATAATTGATCGCCATGCATTTTCTCACGTGTGTGCGGCAGGCGTTCAAGAGTCAAATCTGTTTGGATTTGTCTCCTAATCATCAACATGACGGCCGGCTAACGGGACACCGAGTCATCAACTGGGACGTGAAGGTGAGATTTATAGTGGTTACGGAAATAAATATCTTCTTCATTGGCAGTTTCCATCTGTCAGAGATGTTTGTTCGGTCGGACACTGTGAACAAAGGCTCGAACAGGGGACAATTGTCTTTTACTGCCGGCAGGGGATGTAGCCATTCATGACCGACGCTCAACCTCTGGAGCCCTCTGCAAAATTATTTATTGAGAGTACATTGATACCTTGGCTTATGACCTTAATTGGTTCGACAGACAGAGTGTGTAAGGTGAAAAGTGTGTATCCCAAAACATAATTTCCCATAGGAAACGATTAAAATGAGAATAATCCGTTCCCAGGTGCCCATAAAACATAACTTTCTACTTTCTAATTTTCTAAGTCTGAAAACTACACAAAATATACCTTATTTTATGTATAATAAATGTGATATGGTATTATAATTAAACAAATAAACTGTATTATATAATAAAGTCGTTTTATTTACCTTTGTGATGGTCGTTGATGGCTTGATGGAATGGAGGGGCCGGTTTCATCAGCATTAAACACTTGATGAGGAACGTAACCTTCTTCTGTCACCATCTTGAGGAATGATCCCTTGTAGGTGCTTTCTCTGTGATAATTTTATCTAGTTCCCCATCAATTGTTTTGCTGGGTTGATAACTTTTTGCATCGAGTGTACAGATGCCTTGTGCGGGTTGTTTGTGGAGCCTGATTGATGGGATATTTTAACCTTGCAGTCTACACTCTGCCTTTGAACTATCACAGTTGAAACTCTCTCACTGTCGTCTGCCTGTCAATTTTCATGCTTAAATCACCTCCCCTCACCGCTGCATTCTTGACCAATGACGTGGCTTTAACCGAAGACTGGGGGAGGGGAATAGAGGACAAAAAAAGTCGGCAGCCATTTTCTTTTTGGAGAACGGCTTCACTCTCTATCTGTAAATCCCACACCCCCTCACTGCTGCGTCCTTGACCAATCATGTGGCTTTAACCGAAGACTGGGGGCGGGGAATAGAGGACAAAAACAGTCAGCTGCCATTTTGTTGTTAGAAGAACGGGCTCGTTCGCGAATGACACATCATTCATTGAGGCAGCTCCGTGTGTATCCCGAAAAAAGTTTGCATGCCAAGGTAAATTTTTAATACATTTAATATAGTAATACAGTAAAGTCTCGTTATATCGATATCGGATATATCGATAGTCCCGGTTATATCGATACTATTTCTATGCACGCACAGAGAAAATTACATGCAAACAGGGTCGGATATATCGATAGTCCCGGTTATATCGATATTTTTTCTGACTCCCTTGAATATCGATATAACGAGACTTTACTGTAGATGCAAATTTAAATGATACATGAGTAAAACACAGTCTTCTTGATTTGAATACCACACCCCTGCATGGTACAAGCATCAACATCCATAAACCAACAGAACATTGACATTTTAATGGGTTGTCCTTTCTATGAACCGATACATTTATAACTTGACTAATGACCTCTTCCTGTGAAGGAGTTTACCAAGTCGTAAATTAGTCCAATGCTAGATCTCCTACCTGAGGATGACAGTTTAACTGGCTGTGTCTCAGATTGACCCCAGATTTTCTGTGCTTCCATTGTGGGCCTTGTGTTCGGCCAACCAAGCATACAACAGCATGAAAATTTTACATATGATAACTTCTATTCTGTCTATTCGCTATCACCATCCCTGCGCGGAATCCATGTGTTTCCCCCTGCAGGATGCCGTCACTGTGGTTGGGGGTATAGGGGTTTTGCTGCCCCTCCTAGAGCAAGTTTGCGAGGAAGAGCAGGTGTACAACGGCGCTCAGGAGATTTCAGAATTTTTAGGACCAGAATTGACATCATCTTCACGAAGCCCGGCCGCAATGCTGCTGCCACTGAAGTCTTCAGGTCAGATTCGGTTTCATTGATTGCACAGTTGGTTGGATTTTTCTGTGGTAAATTTAGGATTTAAAACAATGCTGTCGTGAAATCACAGTTTATATATTTTTTTTCAGTTATTCTGTTTTCAGGATTTTTTTTTCACTTGACTAGACTAAATAATGGTCTACTGCGAGTGACAATACTGTATACGCCTTAAAGGACAACCCACGCCTCCGGAGAAGTTGTGTCCATAATTTGTAAAATCACTTGAAATGACTTCTACTGAGCGTATTTTACAAAAATTCCACCGCATATAGTTATATTTTACGTTTTAAGACTCGCACTGAATATTCAGGAGGTCTTGTTTTCGAGTTGGTGATGATTCCTGACGTCACGTCACGTCAGGAATGCCCCTTACAGAGAAAGCGACACACATTGCATTTTGGGTACTTTGTTTGGTCTGAAAACTTCGTGTTGATCCGTGTTGATGGCAAAATTAGAAGGAAAAATCATAAATAACGCAATGGTGAATCATTGTGTGTTGCACCAAGAATACTATTTCATACTAGTTGACACAATTTCCCAGCAGACAAATCAGCCCATTTCCAACGGAGCGCAATCTTGTGTATTTTCTGGGCGCTACATTGGAGTCCAGACGGCTCAAAACAATACGGAAGGACTTCTTTAATCGATTGCGAACATTTATGCTTTCCTCTTCAGAACTATTTCAATCATATTCATAACTGGATGAGTCACAAGAAAGCATCTTCTCCGAATCTGAATTCTCTGAAGCCATTGTTTTGATTCTAGAGCACGGCAAGACGTCCTGGCGCTTCTGAAACTCACCATTTCCGGGGTCATTTTGAAGTAGTTTTGGGACACTTTAACTCATTTTTATTGGTGTTTTGTGTAAAAGTGTAATAATATCAGCCTGCGTGTTTTGGGTATTTTAGATGCTCTAAAACATTTTTCTGGTGTCAGTTAGGAAACAAAAACATGGTGTCGCTAGTCCTTTAACGTTCACAAAGTTTGACCAGGACTTTATATTCTACCCAATGCTTCTTAGTCAAGGTAAAATTCCCCCCAAAAAATGTCAATCATCCTTTATTTTGTTGCATTGTGTTTGTCAGTAAAATTTTATTTTATTTTTCCTTCCAGAAGCCAGATTAGAGATGAACAGCCTCGCGGCCTTCTTGTTGATGATAAAGAACATGATCCGTCGTCATCCTGTCAATCAAGAAGGCCTGCTGCAGTGCCACGGGCCCAGCATTATTGGAGCCATGCTCAGCAAAGTAAGATCATTAATAATAATAATAATAATAATAATAATAATAATACATTTTATTTATAAGCGCCTTTCAAAGCTCTCAAGGACACATTACAATCACAAATCAGGGATTGGATTGGATTGGTTTGGATATGCCTTTATTAGTCTCACAGTGGAGAAATTTACATTTCACAGCAGCAAAGTGATGAAAGGAATGAAAGCGGAACGGAATGAATAGCGTCCATATTGTGTCCTTTGGTTTTCTTTGACTTTCGTGAATTTGCCAAATGATTAGCCCTGATTTGATTTTACGTCGAATAAATGTCATGTTAACTCATTCGCTGCCATTCCCGAATTTACTCTGGAATTGAAAAGTGTGACGTGGAGCGTCATTCCCGAATTTTTTTGTTTTTCTTGAACGGGGTGCCGATAAAGCGCTGGTCAGACCTCTGGCAATGTTTTTTCCCTTCCACGAGGGGGCAGCATTTGCCTTTTGTGCATGTTAGTGCTTTGTTACAGCGTCAGTTGTTGTTAAAGCACTATACAAATCAATAGGTATGTATTGTATTATATTTTGTATAGCCGCCCCAATTTCAAGCTCAGATAACTCAGTACCAGTACCAAGTAGAGTAAAGTCTCGTTATATCGATATTCAAGGGAGTCCGAAAAAATATCGATATAACCGGGACTATCGATATATCCGATATCGATATAACGAGACTTTACTGTACCAGTATTTGGTACTTGGGAATTAACTTTTTTCTGATGAAAGAAGAGAGTGTAAGGTTTTCTTGCGCTGGATTGAATGTTTATGTCGTCCTAAGACTCAATATTCTGTGGGTCCTGCAATTTGAGTGAAAATTACAAAACCCTGGCACTGGAGTGGACACATTTTTGCACATCGTCTGGCAGTGAATGAGTTGCACAGATGAAGCCAGATGGACAGCAAAATACACATTTCTCCTCTCTGCAGGTTCCAGAGACAATGATGGACATGAATGTTTTGATCGCATGCCGGCTGCTCCTCGATCAGGTCCTCAATGAGGGGAACGGTCCACTTCTGCAGCAGTTTTACCAGCACTTGCTTTTTGATTTCCGGATCTGGACCAGAAGCCATTTTGCTGTTTGTCACGGTGAGGCATAAACATGGTGGATTCGATTAGCGGCCTCCAACCTTTTTTTCCCCTCCACGGACCCGTTTAATTTCAGACAATATTCTTCAGGGACCGGCCTTTAAGGTGTGAAAGATAAATACAATAAAATAATATAATATGACTTGCATGAAAACCTATCTGGGCAAAACATGCTTCTTCGATTCACTATGGTAACGTTCAAACAAACCTTCAAAATAAGATGCGTAGCAAATACAATGTGCATGAAAAATACGACTCACGATGATGCAAGCCCTGGGTTTCATTTTAGGAGTAACCGATCACATGACCGAGAAGCGCTCTTTGGCCTGCGTCAAGAGTGACATATTGTAGACCGTCAATCCGGTAAATTTTCAAAATAAAAGATTTCATTTCATTACAAAATGAATAAAACTGACTCAAAAATGGGAAAAAACCAAATAATCAAAGTTATGTATTCTTTCTCCGCGGGCCAGTATCAAACATCCTATGGACCGGTACCGATCCATGGCCGGGAGGTTGCGGATCACAATTTCTATGGTTTAAAGGACAACCGACGTCTCCGGACGAGTTGTGTTCATAATTTGTAAAAATGACTTCAAATGACTTCTACTGAGCGTATTTTACAAAGATTCCACCACATATAGCTATATTTTACGTTTTAAGACTTCCGCTGAATATTCCGGAAGTCTTGTTTTTGAGTTGGTGACGAGTCCGTACGTTACGTCACTGAAGGAACGCCCCTGACCGAAAAAAGGACACATTGTAGCAGTCCTTACATCACGTCAATGCATTTGGCTGTACTTGGCTGGGCTGAAAACTTCGTGTAGCACCAAAAAAGAGGCAGAAGAGGGTGACAAAGCTCCATGGAAGTAATTAATCAGCCTGTGGAAACGGGCTAAGGAATTAATCAGCTTGTGGAAACAGGCTGATTAATTCCTTACAGGAGCTTTGTCGACATTTTCTGCCTCTTTTTGTGCTACATTTCTCCCACCCCCAGTTACCTCAAAATGGCATGGAATACATTCTTTAATCAATTGCAAACATGTATGCTTTCCTCTTCAGAACTATTTGAATCATATTCAAAATTGGACGAGTAACAAGAAAATATATTCTCCGAATCTGAAGCCATTGTTTTGATTCTCGAGCAAGGCAAGACGTCTTGGCGTGACGTCACGAACTGGGGGCGGGACATTCTGAAAATGTCCAATTTGCAGCTCATTTTTTTTTGCAGATTTTGGACACTTTAAGTCATTTTTATTGGTGTTTTGCATTTGACTAAAAATATCATACTGCGTGTTTTGGGTATTTTAGATTCTATAAAACGTTTTTTCTGATGTCGGTTGTCCTTTAAGCATAACAGGAGGAATATTTTGGAAGCTTAGGCCATCAAATTTAGAAATGTGAATTTCTTTTTTTCATGTGTCAAAGTTGCTTTCCAAATATCATACTGAGCGAATGTTAATGTTCCTTTCCCAAGATCATGTCCAGTACATCTCATCTGTGATCCACAAAGGAAAACAGCGCATGAAGAGGAAATATGGAGTTCAGTACATTCTGGATACCATTCGCACGTACTACAGGTATATTTGCATTTCATTCTGCAGACAAGACCAAATATATCCTGAAATATAATTCCTTCATGTCTCATATTCAGCGCGGAAAAAGATGGAGGATGTCTCAGTGACGAGAAGCAGATGATTCAGACGAATTTGTTTACATTGCTGAAAGATTTCCTCAAGTCTCCGACGGCTGAGGAGCTCCATAGTGTCCTCGCTTACATTCTGAGTGTGGGAGATGAGCAACAGGTACTGATCGCGTTGTTGTTTTGGGGGATTTTTTTTGTGACTGATGGAGAATAAGGAATTATCATATTTAAAAGTTTCACGCTGTTATATGCTTAGTCAACATGTGTGACTCGAATACATAAAACCTTGGGTTGTGTGTTTGTTAGCGAGTAGATTCTGGTCCAAAACTGTCCAAAAATCACAGTTCTGTGATTAATTATTTCCATGTGAGCCTTTTTTCAAGGCTGAATAATGAATGAATGAAACCTATTGTCAAAATTCTGGTTCACGCAATAGGCGATCGAAATCGGCATTGTTCCGCCGTGCTCTTCTGTTAGGCATTCTAATTAGCATATTATATTGACATGTCCCTCCTGAATTCAAACCGATACCCTTTTGGGTGTTTTTTGTTCAGGTGGTAAAAGCCCTGGAGGTGCTTTACGAGCTTTTCCGGAGCAGCCCCCCTCGCGAGCAGGTGCAGGCTGTGCTTCTGGAATGGGGAGTGGAACAACTTTATAGTCTTCTTCTCAATCCGAGCTTTGGGGACCAGGCCAGAGAGATGGTTTTCAGGGTCAGATTAGTTTTGATCTCTTTTTTTATTTCTTTCCATCTCTTGTCTTCTGTTTAAAACAATCTCTATCAACACCATTCAAATCATGCATTGTGTCTGCAGGTTTTATACAAAATCCTTAAGAGCGAGCGTGTATCCGAACGCAACAAGCAGCGCCTCAAACTTAAGGATTTTGGCTATCTTGGCCTTGTGTTTTTCCTCGAAGACCTTCCTGTCACCATGACGACTGTGCGATGTCTGTACGAGCAGGTCCTTGCTACAGGTATTTCAATGAAAACAAAAGAGGCCTTAACAATAGAAAATACATTCAAAACTTGTTTTTTGACCATAATCCGTTCCAGAAACCTCTTCGAAAACCGGGACAACATTTCCCGTTGTAATCAATATAATGAATGTCAGCTTTTTTTTAATTGCAAATGAACAGTACAAACAGGTCGACTCACATTGGAACGCCATCGAAGATAATGTCTAATTTGAGGATACCTCCACCATTTCACGTCTGCTTTTTAATAAAAACAACAATAATGGGTCACAATGAGATGCGAAACAAGGAAGAGACATAGAAGGAAACGGAGAAGTCGAGTAGTGCATTCAGGTGCGCTCAGTTTGGTCGAGAACTGATTTTCGGTTGTAAACCGAGGCATACAAAAGAACACATTTTTGATGGAAAACCCAATTGGACGAAAACCGAGACATTCGTAAATGTATATAACACCAGTATTTGAAATAGCATCTGCCCGCAGGCCCGGGACGTACAACTTTTACGTCGGGCGTACAACTTTCAAAATGTTTCAGTACGGGTGGCCGACAACTTCTTCAAGAAAAAAAGAATCTTTTTTTTTTTTCAAATCAAACGTCAAGCAAAAGCTACAAGCAAACGAACGTTCATTTGGCAATTTGCATACTCTGCACTGCAGCCAATCAGAAGCCTGTGTCGTGCTTCGGACTAAACCGTGACTGTAAAGTGTACTCTAGAGTTTTGAAAGGCGCTTAGAAAGAGAAGTCCACGTGGCTTTTAGCAGACAACGCAACGCAAACATTGCATTGTTCACCATGACGACAACTGGAGCAAAATCTTTACCATAAATTAAGCAAGGGAGCATTTGTGGTAGGTACTTCCTTAATTTAAAAAAATCATTTGTACTTCGCAGCAATGTTTTTTTTTTTTTGTGATTAGTCATCTTATTGTGTTTCAAGTTGTGAAAAATGGGGCTGGCAACTTTTCAGAGTTGTCTGCCCAGGTGTCCGCTAACTTTTTGTCACGAGTTTAAGACACTGATAACACAATGACCTGGACAGATATACATAAAAAAACAAAACAACAAAATCTTCTTTTAACTCATTCAATGTCATTCCCAAATTTATTTGGGAATTGAAAAAAGTATGACGTGGTGCGCCATTCCCGAATATGTTCGGGTTTTGGTTTTTCTTGCCATTTCTGGTCCTTTCTTTTCCTATTTGTAATCCAAGTCAAATAAAAGGGATTTAAAGGACAACTGACAGCATTTTTTTGTTTCCTAACTGACATCAGAAAAACGTTTTATAGCATCTAAATTACCCAAAACACACAGGCTGATAATTTTTGTCAAATGCAAAACACCAATAAAAATGACTTAAAGTGTCCCAAAACTGCCACAAAATGCACTCGGAAATGGCGAGATTCAGAAGTCCCGCCCCCTAGTTCGTGATGTCACGCCAAGGACGTCTTGCCTTACTCTAGAATCAAAACAATGGGTTCAGATTCGCAGACGATGCTTTCTTGTTACTCATCCAGTTATGAATATGATTCAAATAGTTCTGAAGAGGAAAGCATAAATGTTTGCAATCGATTAAAGAAGTCCTTCCGTATCAATTCGAGCCATCAGGACTCCAATGTAGCGTCTCAGAAAATGCACAAGACGGCGCACAGGCTCCGTTGGAAATGGGTTGATTTGTCTGCTGGGAATTTGTGTCAACTTAACACCTTCTTCATGCGTTTTACTGCAATTGGTAGTCTTGGTGCGACACACAACGATTCACCATTGCGTTGTTTTCCTTCTAATTTTGTGATCAACACAGTGTTTTCAGACGAAAAAAAGTGCCCAAAATGCATTGTTTGTCGATTTGTCGGTCAGGGGTGTTCCTCATGTGATGTCACTTCAGGAATCGTCAGCAACTCAAAAACAAGACTTCCTGAATATTCAGCGCGAGTCTTAAAACGTAAAATATAGCTATATGCGGTGGAATCTTTGTAAAATGCGCTGAAGTGATTTTACAAATTTTGGACGCAATTTGTCCGGATGTGTCGGTTGCCCTTTAAATTAGCCAACACAGGTTCACCAATTATATCTCATCATCACCTTATAACACTGATTTGTAAATATAGAATCATTTCCAACCACCTTGTCTGCATTCCTCCCCTTAGACACAAGCCCTAACTTCAGAGACCTCCTGGCTGTGGTGTGTCTGTCCCACCGTGCTGACCTGGCGGTCCGCCTGGATATTTGCCGCAAGGTCAGTCTGACTTTCTGCCGCTCTCACTTCATCTTCCATCAATGTAATCTTTTGCCATTGGCACAAATGGCGAAAGATTGAGAAGAGTGTCCGCACACTGCAAGAATAGAATAATTTGGAATTACAATGTACTGTAATATTATTTTTTTGTTATAATACTAATAATACTGATACTAATACTACTACTACTACTACTACTACTACTACCACTACTACTACTACTACTAATAATAATAATAATAATAATAATAATAATAATAATAATAATAATATCGAATCAACTTTAAAATTCTTCTTTATACATTTAAACCATCCATAATCCAACCATCCATAACCTTGCCCCCATACCTATCTGACCTTCTTCAAATTTCTATACCCTCTCGTTCCCTCAGAATCTCTCCTCCTCCATTATTATTATTATTTTTATTATTATTGTTATATAATCAAGAGCGCGGAAAATCCTACTGGACCCCCTGCACCCTGCCCACCACCTTTTCCAGCTACTATTTGTCATGTCTATTTTTTATGATGATACTAGTGCAGCGTGTTCTACCTGAGACAAATTACTTGTGTTCTACATACTTGGTCAATAAAGATGATTCTGATTCTGATGATCTTTACGTTTCCTGTGCTTCCGCCAACAGCTCTTTCACCTCATTTATCTCAGCGAGGACTACGTAAAGCAGCTAGCCAAACAACCCGGTTGGCAGGATGTTCTCACCAAACTTTACGTGAAAGAGTCCTACGAATCCTTTGCCGCAAGCCTCTCGAGATCCACCGAGTCCAACTTCCGTGCTCCGTTGCGTCGAGACCAAAGTCTATTCATAGAAGATTCACGCGCAGGCATCTTTCTCAACTACGGTACCTCACAGGAGGAGGACGACGACGAGGAAGAGGAGGACGGCGTCCATCGAGAGATCTCCGAGGGATATTCCGATTTATCCCAATCGCCACCTGGTGGCGCAGGAGGACAGTTGAAATCATTCGATTCTACAGACCAAGACAGTCACTCATCTTCCCGATCCAATTCCATCGTGGTGGATATTCCCTCGTCTCGCCTCGATGATTACCAACCGTTCTCCCCCTATGGAACGTCTCCACCTTTTGACTTGGAACTAGGCAGCATGGGCGAGACGGTCACCCCAACAAGTAGCCTCACAAACACACCATCCCCTTTGGAGTACAGCAAAGCCTTTCCACCCCAGAGACCTAGAAAAAGCTCCAGCCTATCCAATGTCTTGGACCATGCCAGTTTCGGGACGGAACCTCCTACCGGAGACACGATCTCCAACACATCCAATCCACAGGTTTGTAGAATGACAGTCCTATCACCTCCGAAAGCTTTCTGATGATTTCTGTTAGACTTGTTGCCTGAGTCTCAGTTGACTTAGCAGACGCCAGAAGAGGAGCTCTGCAACCTGCTCACCAACATTATCTTCTCGGTACTTTGGAGCGGCAGTGGGGCGGACGGATCCGAGGATGTGGTCTGGAGAGAGAGGGGCCAGGTGTTTTCTGTTCTCACCAAACTGGGTTCCTCCTGCCAACTGGTCCGCCCGCCCGATGAAATCAAACGGAGGTTATCTTCTCTCAATAAAGCGTTTGATTCTAGCCCACCGGGAGGATACTTGTCTCAGACGTTCTCAGTACAGTGATACCTCGGTTTGCGAACCGCTTGGCTTACGAACTTTTTCGGTTTACGAACGTTAAATTTATGAAAATTTTACCTTGGCATACGAAGTATTTTCGGGAACCACACGAAGCTGCCACACTGAGTGATGTGTCGTTCACGAACGAGCCCATTCTCCTAAAAGAACATGGCAGCCGGCTTGTTTTGGTCCTCTATTCCCCGCCCCCAGTTGTCGGTTAAAGCCACGTGATTGGTCAAGAACACAGCAGTCAGGGGAGGTGGTTTAAACATTAATGAGATGAAAATGGATAGAAAACAATGACATTTGGACTCGTTTCAACTTGGATAGTTCAAAGGCAGAGTGTAGAATGCAAGGTTAAAATTCCCATCAATCAGCTCCACAAATAACACGCACCAGCCATAAGTTCAATTTGAAATGAAAAGACAAGCAAGGGAACCAGCTATTAACGATGTTTCTAGTGCTTTTGCTTGCATCTGTTGCTGTTGCAATATCACAATATCCAAGATGTACAACCCAGAGCTCCTTGAGACACTTTATGCAAAAAGCTATCCATTCCATCAAGCCATCAACAACCATCACAAAGGTAAATAAAACGACTTTATTGTACGGTACAGTGTATTTATTTAATTATAATACCATAGCACATTTATTATGCATCAAATAAGGTATATTTCGTGTAGTTTTAAGGCTCAGAAAATTAGAAAGTAGAAAATTATGTTTTATGGGGACCTGGGAATGGATATTCTCATTTTAATGGTTTCCTATGGGAAATTATTTTTTGGGATACACACGTTTCACCTTACACACTCTGTCTGGGAACCGATTATGTTTGTAAGCCAAGGTATCACAGTACATGTTTGTGTTTTGATGCTATCAGTTCCATGACTTTACTGTGTGTAACAGTCTCCTGGAGATGATGCTGGAATCATCTTTATCTGACCTGAGGGACGCCCAGGGAGTGTTCCTGCCTTTTTGTCCCAGCCTGGTGAGGCTCCTCAGGTTGCTGCAGGATTTCCTATTCGCTGAGGGAACCGACAATCATACGTTATGGAGTGAAAAGGTGCATCATGGGGGGACCTGCTTCCCACATTGTTTGTATTTTCTTTCTCATACTGAGTCCAAATGCTTTGAAGCTTGATACCACTGACAGTATGCAATGAAAATTTATCAGTTTAAATGTCATTTTAACTTTACATGCGTTTTTTTTAGGCAGTGAATTTGGAATATTGTTAAAATTCAGTGGCGGCCCCTGGATTTCATCGCTGTGCCTTCAGTAGTGCTACATCTGAATCAATCCTGACTGAATAAAATGTGGTGTGATTTACTACAAGTCCACTAGAGGGTACCATTAGCCAGGAAATAACTGACCGACCTTTATTAATGATTTCCATTTTTTCTTGAAAAGTCCCTCTTGAAAATGGCTGTAACAGTAAATCCCCAACCAAATCCATTTCTTCTCCTCCAGCCATTGTGTGTTGAAAAAACCGCTACTAAATCAACACAATATATTTGCTGATGCAGCTCGCTACAGATGCAGTGTGCTAGCTCTGGTCAGTATGCTCTTGTCACTAGCGGCTAGTGATAAGAGCAGTTTTCGCAAAAACAATCATTGGCTAGTGACTAGTCAATCATAGTTTGCGAAAACTCTGACATTGACAAGCACCCCTTTTGGGTTGCCGACTTGAAATCCGATTGGTTAGAGCAACAGTTTTATCAACATATTTGATGCAACAGGGCCTGCAGAACTGATTATGAAGGCGTCTGGTAGATTTCTGACCCTGGTAACAAATGATGGCTGGAATGTGATTGGTTACATTTTTAAATACGAAAACACAAATCTCGAAGCAGCGCAACAGGTGGGAGAAGTAATGAAAGGAAGCAGAAAGACATATTTTATTTATTTAATAAGAATGCATGGACAATATATATAATATAATTAACATCAGTCCGTGATTCAGATATTTTTAGGCCAGCAGAGAAGGCTTTGCAGGCCTTTATGGTCCGGTCCGCCACTGTTAAAAATTCTACTTCTTTCTACTTTCAGATCAGGTTGAAGTTTTTCTGGCTTTAAAATGAGGTCTACCCTTTCACTGCAAATCCTTTGTTGATATCCGCTTCATCACAGATTTTTGAAGGGGTTGTGAACCTACTGGACAAGTTGCAAGCCTGGCACAGTACCCCTGGCGGCCCCATCAGTACAGAACTGAAGGAGATGTCCCAAATCGGCCTACGCATCATCACCGGCTATATCCAACAGCAGCAGTCACAGGTTACTTATCCCTTTTATCACCTGCAATATTTTAGTCACGTTGAATGGTTCACACATTACAAATATCGATCCTTTTCTGGGGTTTCACGTCAAAGACATTTAAAGGATAACCGACACCTCCCGACAAGTTGCGTCCATAATTTGTAAAATCACTTGAAATTACTTCTACTGAGCGCATTTTACAAGGATTCCACCGCTTATAGCTATATTTTATGTTTTAAGACTCACGCTGAATATTCAGGAGGTCTTGTTTTCGAGGTGTTGACGATTCCTGACGTGACGTCACGGAAGGAACGCCCCTGACCGAGAAAGCGACACACAATGCATTTTGGGTACTTTGTTTGGTCTGAAAACTTCGTGTTGATCCCTGTTGATGGCGAAATTAGAAGGAAAACATAAATAATGTGATGGTGAATCGTTGTGTGTTGCACCAAGACTACTATTTGATACTAGTTGACACAAATTCCTAGCAGACAAATCAGCCCATTTCCAACGGAGCGCAATCTTGTGTATTTTCTGGGCGCTACATTGGAGTCCAGATGGCTCAAAACGATACGGAAGGACTTCTTTAATCGATTGCAAACGTTTATGCTTTCCTCTTCAGAAAACTATTTGAATCATATTCATAAATAGAGTAACAAGAAAGCATATTCTCCGAATCTGAAGCCATTGTTTTGATTCTAGAGCAAGGCAAGATGTCCTGATGTGACGTCACGAACAAGGGGGCGGGACCTTCTGAAACTCGCCATTTCCGGGGTCACTTTGAAGTAGTTTTGGGACACTTTAAGTCATTTTTATTGGTGTTTTGCATTTGACTAAAAATATCATCCTGCGTGTTTTGGGTATTTTAGATGCTATTAAACGTTTTTCTGATGTCAGATAGGAAACAAAAAAAAATATGTGGGTTGTCCTTTAAATCATTCATTTTGTTGGGGGTCATTAATTGAAGTCAAGGCTTTTGGCTGCGCCTTATACAGACAGTACGGTACTCACTGTGCTGCATCAAATGTAGAGAATAGAGACTGACAAATGTATCGATTTCAATCGACGGCCTTTTAAAAAGTCCTCCTTCCTCCTCAGGTGTGTGTGATGGCCTTTGTGAAGCTTCACAGTCTGCTGCAGACTGTGCTGTGTCTCAGCTGGGAGGAGGTCTGCTTCCTGCTAGGCCGCATTAGCACCCCCCTGTGGCCACACAAGGACGCGACGGACATCAACAACACTGAGCATGCGGAGATGTTCTCCCAGGTGGTCCCGGTGGTGCGAGCCCTCTTGGATCAGCATGCAGATCCAGTTACGATCCAACAGCTGCTCCCTAGTCTGCCCATCACCAATGGCAGCACTACATTTGCCCAAGATCTGAAGGCCTACTGCCACACGTTGGAATGGCAAAGCTTTTACCAGCAGCAGGTAGGCAGATTTGATTGATTTCACGAGTTACCTGCCCATGAAATAAAATAAAAAAATCAATATTTTTCCAAAACATGGTTATCAAAACATTTTGAACTGACACCACTGGAACACATGAAGTTACAAGCCCTTCACAGTGTGTAGAATAAATACACCCCATTGAATGTAAAAAGACTAAATAAATGAACAAAAAGGCAGATAGATAGATAGATAGATAGATAGATAGATAGATAGATAGATAGATAGATAGCTTGCGAGCTAGCTAGCTTGTTAGTGAACGAACTAGCTAGCTTGCTAGCTAGTTTGCTAGCTAGATAGAAAAATATTAGTTTTGTTCCCTTTTTTAGCTATAAAAATAATTAACATTAATTAATTCAACAGTTTCTGTTTTAAATTCATAAGCATATATGCAAATATGTGTATGTTCACATTCTTTAACAGGATATTTTAAATAAATAGTTGCAAATATAACGGTTGTTCCACCATTTTAATTATTAATAAATTGGAAAAACGTTGATAATGATAATATATTTCATTTATAAGCGCTTTTCAAAACTCTCTAGGTCACTTTTCAGTCACAGGATAAGTTTTTCTGTGGGTGAGCTGCGACAGCCAAACGCGCCAGCATTCACTCAACCCGGAAGTAACTTAAATACATAGAAAGCTAGATAGCTAATCGATTTTATGTTAAACTTTTCTCCCCTAATACAAACCACAACCACCTTATAATATTAAATATTATATGTTAAATGTTTATATGTCTAATGTTGTCCATATTAAGACATTTGTTTTACAGTGATGACTTCTTCGATTTTATCATGAGATGTTTTAACGTGCCTGTTATCAACACATTCAAAGATCTCAATCTTGGATCTTGTGATCGTATTTCTTTTCTGCTGATGTTCCATGTGCAGGTTCGACCCACCATGGAGCAATATGAGTTGGACACGTTTGGAAGGAGTCATGACATCATGTCCAATTTCTGGAATTCCTGTTTCGACGATCTCATGAGTACAGCCTTCAGACGAGACAAGGACAGATCGGACAGTAAAGCAAAGTTTCAGGTAGCGGTAACGTGCAGCGCTGCCATCGGTAACCGCAACATTTAATAATAATAATAATACATTTCATTTATAAGCGCCTTTCAAAACTCTCAAGAACACTTTACAGTCACTGGATATTTTTTCTGCAGGTGAGCAGTGGCAGCGACATGCGCCAGCGTTCACTCAACCCGGGAGTGACGTGGTCATCTCAAGAAAACATTAATTTGTCGTACCCAATGACAACGTTTACAGCAGCGGAATAATCCACATCCAAAATTTTGAGAACTAGAAAAATACCTGAACCATTATTTGCCAAAATTTTGAAAATTAGAAAAATCCTTGAAAAAATATTTACCAAAATGTTGAAAATTAGAAAAATCCCTGAAAAATCATTTACCAAAATGTTAAAAATTAGAAAAATCATAGAAGAATGATTTGCCGAAATGTTGACAATTAGAAAAATCCCTGAAAAATTATTTGCCAAAATTTTGAAGGTTAGAAAAATCCCTGAAAAAATATTTACCAAAATGTTGAAAATTAGAAAAATCCCTGATAATATATTTGCCAAAATTTTGAAGATAAAAAAAAAATCCCAGAAAATTTATTTCCCAAAATTTTGAAAATTAGACAAATCCCTGAAAATGTATTTGCCAAAATTTTGAAGATTAGAAAATTCACTGAAAAAGTATTCACCAAAATGTTGAAAATTAGAAAAATCCCTGAAAAATTATTTGCCAATATTTTGAAGATTAAAAAAATCCCTAAAAATGTATTTACAAAATGTTGAAAATTAGAAAAATCCCAGAAAAGTGATTTGCCAAAATGTTGACGATTAGAAAAATCCAAGAAAATTATTTGCCAAAATTTTGAAAATTAGAAAAAATTCTGAAAAAATTATTTGTCAAAATTTTGAAGACTAGAAAAATGCCTGAAATATTATCTGCCCAAATTTTGAAAATTAGACAAATCCCTGAAAATGTATTAGCCAAAATTTTGAAGATTAGAAAATTCACTGAAAAATTATTTACCAAAATGTTGAAAATTAGAAAAGTCCCTGAAAAATTATTTGCCAATATTTTGAAGATTAAAAAAATCCCTAAAAATGTATTTACAAAATGTTGAAAATTAGAAAAATCCCAGAAAAAAGGATTTGCCAAAATGTTGACGATTAGAAAAATCCAAGAAAATTATTTGCCAAAATTTTGAAAATTAAAAAAATCTCTGAAAAAATTATTTGTCAAAATTTTGAAGACTACAAAAATGCCTGAAATATTATCTGCCCAAATTTTGAAAATTAGAATAAATACAATTGAAAATGACAATAATCAATTCCCAGGTCCCCATAAAACATAATTTTCTACTAAATAAGCCTTAAAACTATACAAAATAGACCTTATTTTGTTTTGGGGTTTAATTAGGACAACCCTGCCTCACACCTAAAAGGATTTACCCTCACTGTAACTGACACTGAAAGTCGTACTTTTGTCTTACATTTGACCTATACACTCA
Organism: Hippocampus bargibanti; assembly: GCF_051943395.1. Taxonomy (NCBI): domain Eukaryota; kingdom Metazoa; phylum Chordata; class Actinopteri; order Syngnathiformes; family Syngnathidae; genus Hippocampus; species Hippocampus bargibanti. The sequence continues at coordinate 23,553,113 of NC_142739.1, read as the reverse complement.
TCCGACACTCATGTGTGCACCGTCACAGGAATTAATCGTCGACCCCTACCTGAAGCGCGTTCGAAGCGAGAACGGGCGCTACGTCAGTTGGCAGAAGCAGAGCTCCAACCAGCAGGGGGTAGTGTGGCAGCACTGGAAGGCTCTACGAAGGCTGTTGACTAGCGAAAGAGCAGTGTGGGCCAAGAAGTACGACTTCCTCGCCGCCACTGTTATTTTTATTCGCTTTACCCAAACATGCTTTGCATTCCTTTTAAAAGTCTGCTTTGCCACTTTCCCTTGGAATCTTTTTGCGGCTCAAAGAACTCTCCTGCTTACTTTTTTGGGAGCTTGGCTGGCCTTCAGTTTTTTTCCCCCCACTCTCACTTCCTTGGTTATTTCCAGAAACGGAGAAACACATGCTTGATTTTTTTTTCTCTTTACGTTCTGCAGAAATCAGCCTCAGGTCAAGTGGATACTGTCCAGTGCGGAGACGTATTCCAAAATGCGCCTCAAACTTGTTCCCAACCACCATTATGATCCCCACACGGAGGCCAGTGCCCAAAGGGACAACATGGGTGTGTTAAATACTGAACCATGATGCATTTGGCCAGTTTTGAAAAATACATTAAAAAAATACAATTATGTCCTTATTTTTCCAGGGGTGGACAGTCCACGTTCGGATCCCCTGCCTTTGGCGGTTGCCAAACAAGCCAAAGTAAGCGATATGGAAGATGACCAGTTAGGAGAAGAGGATCTCGTTTTTTTAAATAACAAGTGAGTTCACTCATTAAATCACATGCTTTTATCATAGGCCACTAAACAACATGTCCAATTCAAATAGTATTTTTTTAAACACTGTCTGTAAGAAAGAAATCTGTTTTTAATTATATATCAAGTAGACAGGATGAACTTAACACAATGAGTAATTTTTTTACATTTGCATTTAGTGTGGAGGCCGAAGATGAAAGCCAAAAGGAAAAGCTGGTTTTATCCGAAGACTGTGAACTCATCACTATTGTCGCCAAGGTTCAAGGCCGCCTGGAGGTGACCACTCACCACCTTTATTTCTACGATGGCAGCGTTGAGAAAGAGGAAACGGAGGAGGGTGAGTGATGTACAATTTTATTGAATGCCCAAATATACACCTGGAGTGTGTGTGTGTGCGTGTGTGCGTGTGTGTGTGCGTGTGCGTGTGCGTGTGCGTGTGTGTGTGTGTGTGTGTGTGTGTGTGTGTGTGCGTGTGCGTGTGCGTGTGCGTGTGTGTGTGTGTGTGTGTGTGTGTGTGTGTGTGTGTGTGTGTGTGTGTGTGCGGGTATGACTAGTCTTGTGAGGACCACTGACATTTTATACCACATGTAGTGAGGACATTTTTAACAAGTGAGGACCTTTTGGCCGGTCCTCACAAGTTTTTCATTGTAAAGACTTCTAAAGGGTCTATATATGAATCTGTTATAGTTTCAGAAAGTTCTTCACAAAATGATTTTTTTGGTATGTATTTTGATTTCACTTGGATACACACACATTTTACTCACTGTGTTTGTTTATGTGTGTGTGTGCGTGGTTCACGAGAGGAAAAAATTCATACCACAAAAAATAAAACAATATTTTAACCAAATTCACTACAGGGGTGAGGACTTTGAATGTACACATTCAGAATTCTCACTCCTGCTGTTATTTCAGTTTCAAGTCCACTTTTTATTTCTTTGTTTTTGAAGAAGTTTAAGTGGGAAATGGGGTGACATTTAGTGTTCAAATGTAACACTAGTTCTAAACTTAGCAGCAACAGTGGTCCTCACTCCTTATCTGGAGTTATCTACACCTCACAAAACCATTGAAACAGGAATTTGTGTGTGTGTGTGTGTGTGTGTGTGTGTGTGTGTGTGTGTGTGTGTGTGTATGTGTGTGTGTGTCATATTGACCTTTGTGATAAAGCAATTGCCAAAAGGAAAGAGGGAGGTGTGTCTGATGTTTGGATTGGATTGGATTTGCCTTTATTAGTCTCGCAGAGGAGAAATTTACATTTCACAGCAGCAAAGTTATGAAACACAAGTTTGAAAACAGAATACACAATTTTTTAACCTCTTCTTTCAAACCTGCAATTTCAACTGCAATTTATTTAAATGACAACCGACACCTTTGGACAAGTTGTGTCCATATTTTGTAAAATTACTTCTAGTGAGCGTATTTTACAAAGATTCCACGGCATATAGCTATATTCTTCGTTTTAAGACTTGCGCTGAATATTCAGGAAGTCTCGTTTTCGAGTTGATGACGATCCCTGATGTGACGTCACGGAGGGAACGCCCCTGACTGAGAAAGCGACACACAATGCATTTTGGGTACTTGAATCGTTGTGTGTTGCACCAAGACTACTATTTGATACTCGTTGACACAAATTCCCAGCAGACAAATCAGCTCATTTCCAATGGAGTTTGGGCGCCATCTTGTGCATTTTCTGGGCGCTACATTGGAGTCCAGACGCCTCAAAATGAGACGGAAGGACTTCTTTAATCGATTGCAAACATTTATGCTTTCCTCTTCAGAACTATTTGAATCATATTCAAAACTGGATAAGTAACAACAAAGCATCTTCTCCGAATTTGAAGCCATTGTTTTGATTCTCGAGCAAGGCAAGACGTCCTGGCGTGACGTCACAGACAAGGGGGCGGGACCTTCTGAAACTCTCCATCCCCGAGGTCATTTTGTAGTTTCGGGGCACTTTAAGTCATTTTTATTGGTGTTTTGCATTTACTACAAATATCAGCCTGCATGTTTTGGGTATTTTAGATGCTATAAAACGTTTTTTTGATGTCAGTTAGGAAAGAAAAAAAAATGGTGTCGGTTGTCCTTTAATGTTAACACTCAAAAAAAATTATTACGAAAAAAACTTGAGCAAAGCTTCCCATAAAACATGGTTGAAGTGATCGAGAGTTTTATCCTTGTGCCTTTTTGCATAATTTTTTTTTTCAAATATATATCACATTTATTGTTTTAGTAATTTCATTTTAAATTGTATATATATTTTTTCTTGTATCATTTATATTTACTTACATATGTTTTATTGTTCCCTTTCATAGTTCCCTTTCCAAATATATTCACATTCATTTTATTTCTTAAATTTAAGTTTACCATTTTTATTTATGTATATATTTTGTCTTCTTCTATTTCTCCTTTTCCATATTTTTTTTTCAAATATATGCATATTTGAAAAAATATGTATTTTATTTATGAATTTATTTTTTTAATTGTGTATTATTATTTTTTTCTTTTGTCATTTATATTTATTTTATTAATTTATTTTTTCAATTGTATATTATTTTATTTCTTTCATCATTTATATTTACTTCTATTCTTTTTGTCCTTGTACTTCTCCCTTTCCTAATTTTTACAGGTGTAAATTGGGAATTTCTCCATTGTGACACAAATAAAGGTTTTCTTATCTTTATTTATATAATAATAACAATAATAATAATAATAATGCATTTTGTTGCATTTAGCAACATCAGGACAAAATACATGTATGCAGTAATAGGCAGCAGTTATCACGATACAATGCAAAGCATTGTAAAACTACAGTAAGGAAAAAAAGAAAGATAATGACTTCCAGAATGTGGGATTCTGAGTTTTCATTGGATGCGGTTAGATGTGGCGCGTGTATACAATGTTGTGGCCATGTGAGAATGAAGTACATATGCGGTATTTAAGTCAAAGTATGTTCATGAATATTGTCCATCCCTGCAGGAATTGGTTTCGACTTCAAGCGCCCTCTGTCTCAGCTCCGGGAGGTCCATTTGAGGCGCTATAACTTGCGTCGATCTGCACTGGAGCTCTTCTTCATCGATCAGGCTCACTACTTCATCAACTTCAAGAAAAAGGTGATGTAAAGTTCACAGCAATTTACACTTTAGGCCAATTCCAAATCCCTGAACAGACTTTTTTTTTATCTTTCCTCTCCTTAGTTACGTAATAAAGTGTATTCAAGGATTCTAGGCCTGCGTCCTCCCAACCTTTTTTATTTTGGATCCCGATCACCCCAAGAGCTGCTGAAAGCATCAGGCCTCACACAGGTGTTTATTGCCAATTTTAGTCTCTGGTGTGGAATTATTATTTGCTAAACATCCCATCTCGTGCTGATCTGTTTCTCATGTGTTGAACAGAAATGGGTCTGCAGGGAAATATCTAATTTTGAATATTTGATGCAACTCAACACCATCGCTGGGCGCACTTACAATGACCTATCGCAATATCCTGTGGTAAGACACACAACAGTCCGTGCACACGTACATACACACACACACACACACACACACACACACACACACACACACACACACACACACACACATATCACAAATGATGTCCGTATGATGTTTATTCAGTTCCCCTGGATACTCTGCGACTACACTTCCCCCGTTCTGGATCTGGAAGATCCGACAGTTTTCCGAGACTTGTCCAAACCTGTCGGTGTGGTCAACCCTCGCCATGCACAGGCAGTTAAAGAGAAGTAACTTGGCCTTCAATCTCCTTTTTATGATGATCAGTTGTGTGTAACCAGAAAACGATATGACAAAAATTAGCAAAATGGAGAATTTAGTACCGGTAGTTTATGTATGAGGACTGTTTCTCCAGAAAGTTATTTTGTTTAACAGACTGCACAGTAAGTAAGTAAGTAAGTAGGTAGGTAGGTAGGTAGGTAGGTAGGTAGGTAGGTAGGTAGGTAGGTAGGTAGGTAGGTAAGTAAGTAAAATAAATAAATAAGCACATACATTCATAAATACAAATCTCCCCTACTTACGAACATTCGAGTTACGAACAACGGTAATATATGTAGGATTCTCTCCAGTTGTGCATGTACATATCTTTATAGAGCATATATTTTTTATTAAATGTTTATTTTTTTCCAGTATAACCCAATAGAGGTGACTTATACAAACCTTAAACATATTTATATAAACCTTAAACATACTTACAGAAGCCTTCAACATACATTCCATACAAAATATAGCACTGAAGCAACTTACGAACAAATTCACCTTACGAACGACCACTCGGAACGTATCTCGTTTTTAAGTTGGGGAATGTCTGTACATAAATAAATACCCTTGACGCGAATAGCTGCCTGTGATCACCCGAAACCTGATCACCCGAAAAAAATGTTCTTATCCCGTGATTGTGAGGTGTCCTTGAGAGTTTTGAAAGGCGCTTAAAAATAAAATGTATTATTATTATTATTATTATTATTATTATTATTATTATTATTATTATTATTATTACTATTCTGCTTCTTATTAGTAGTAGTAGTAGTAGTTAGTCGTAGTAAGTACATATATAAATACATATATACATACGGTACATTGATATAGACATACATACATACATGATTAAATTATAAATAAAGTAATAAATAAGTAAATTACACCACATTATGTAGAGTAACTACACTTTCATTTATGCTTTATGCTATATTTTTATACTTTGCACTATGTACAGTCCTTTTTATTAAACATTTTTGTGCAGTTTTGCAGCTCGGTCTTCTGTCATTTTTTTGTACATGCAATACTTTTAGTAGTGTGTAACCCCATTCTCTACATTAGCACCTTATAATGTGTGCCTTATATTTGGAAAACCTTTATATATTTCTATATAACATTTGCATATTTGTTTTCATTCATTAAAGGTGTGCCTTATAGTCCATTGCACCTTATATATGGAAAAAAGTGTGCCTTATATATATATATATATATATATATATATATATATATATATATATATATATATATATATATATATATATATATGTGTGTGTGTGTGTGTGTGTGTGTGTGTGTGTGTGTGTGTGTGTGTGTGTGTGTGTGTGTGTGTGTATATATATATATATATATATATATATATATATATATATATATATATATATATATATGTATATGTATATGTGTATGTGTGTGTGTTTCAACTTCAACTGTTATCTCAGTGAGGAAAAGAGATTTCATAACCCCTGCTGAAAAGCGCTCGTAAACAGGCTTGAACAAGATATTAATCTTGGATACATGTTTTTTTATGGTGAAAAAACAACCAAGTCGAGTGCGTTTTAGATTGTGGATTTAAAACAATATGTGTCCATCATCACTTGAAAAATAATCAACTTCATTTCATTTATTTATTTATTTACTTATTTATTTTTGAGGTAGGGGTGGTGAAACTAGTAACACAATGCTTTCGTCAGCTAACTCATTGTTTTCCTCCAGATATGAAAGCTTTGAGGACCCGACGGGCACCATCGACAAATTCCACTATGGCACACACTACTCCAACGCAGCAGGAGTAATGCACTACATGATCCGCATGGAGCCGTTTACCACGCTGCACATCCAACTGCAGAGCGGCAGGTGGGAATTGCCCCCCCCCCCCCCTCCACCAGGTTCCCTCCAATTCTAAACAAATACGTGATCACCTCGATTTAGGTTCGACTGTGCAGATCGACAATTCCACTCGGTGGCGGCAGCCTGGCAAGCTCGCATAGAAAGCCCAGTTGATGTCAAGGAGCTCATCCCGGAGTTCTTCTACTTCCCCGAAATCCTGCAGAACATGAATGGTGCGTTGATATGTGTTGCACTGATGCATGACACCAAGCATGCGCCTCATTTAGTCTTATGTAAGACATCACAGTACATCGGAATATCATGGTAGATGTTTGTTTTAGTCCAGTAGTTCAGATCTGTCACGATTTGCAAGATGGTGAGGGTGGTGGAACCAAAAAAAGAGCAAGCAGGAGGGAGGCGCAGGGTGTATTTGACAAATTATATTAAATAAAGCCGGCAGGAACAAAATCTCAAGCAACAAAGTCATCAGAACAAAGAAGTCCAAAGTAGCAAACAAAACCACAAATAAAACATGTCAAGACGAAACAAACCTGTCAGGGTGAAATAAACAGTGACCCGACTCTGAATGGCCATGCCGGGAGTCCTTTTCACTGCCACTGATTAAAACGACCAATACATGTGGAGCTGCAGGCGGGACCCCGCAGTAGCACCCAAACTGAAACGTGACAAGATCCTCAAAAATATATATTAATATTAATATTAATATTAATTGTTCAAGTGGATGATAGTCACTTTGAACCTGTTTAGCATTACTCCCCAAGCAACACCAACTGAGCGGAACTGAACAGGATGTGTTATTTGCACTAAAATAGTCGTCTATCTCACAAAATACTCTAATCACTACTCCTTGTCGCAGGTTTCGACCTGGGATCCTTACAAATATCTCTGGATCCAGTGGAGGACGTTCTATTGCCCCGCTGGGCTGCGTCGAGGGAAGACTTCATCAGAAAGCACAGAAAAGCTCTGGTGAGAAGTTACCGTGCGATGCTCTTCCCTCTGCTCCTTTCAAATGACTCTTCCAAGTTGACATCGCTCGATTTGACTTTAGGAATGTGAGTATGTGTCGTGTCATCTACACGAGTGGATCGACCTGATCTTCGGTTATAAGCAGAGAGGTGAAGATGCTGTGAAAGCCCTCAATGTCTTCTACTACTGCACTTATGAAGGTACGACATGCTTTTTTGTGATCAGGAAAAACAAAGAAATAAAACTGGGGTTTTCTGCAGGAGCTGTTGATCTGGACGCCATTGCGGATGAGACAGAGCGAAAGGCACTTGAAGGCATTATTAGTAATTTTGGGCAAACGCCCTGCCAGTTGTTGAAGGTGCGACTTTGCAATGAGCTCATAACTTACTATTTATGGTGTGATCGCTAAAAAGCTACAGTCACATTTTCATCTGCAAACAGGAGCCTCACCCACCTCGTATGTCAACTTCAAATGCTTCAAGGCGGCAGTGCCGCTTGGACGCGATGCCGGTTAACATCTTTGATCATCTCGATAAACTGCGGCCTTTTGTGGAGGTAAACTTACTGCATCCACACATCTGTCCAGGTTTGTTTTACTAACTGTCACCGGGCTGCTTTCTCATGATGACATGTTTGATTCTTCAACATCTACTGTAATTTGGTGGACAGTAGTCAGGGTACACCCTGAATTGGTTGCACACACCTGGGGGCAATTTTAAAGTGTTCCATTAACCTGCCATGCATGTTTTTTGGAATGTGGGAGGAAACCGGAATACCCGGAGAAGACTCCCTCAGGCATGAGGGAGAACATAAAAAAACTCCACACAGGAAGGGCAGAGTCGCAATCAAACACAGCATATTATTATCGGATTGGATTGGATTAGCCTTTATTAGTCTCGCAGTGGAGAAATTGACATTTCACAGCAATAAAGTGATGATAGTAAGAGGATAGGAAAAGAAGAAGTAGAAAAACAAAATACAGGAGCTGCTGTAAAGGCAACCACTCTCGCGGCACCATCTTGAAGTAAAAACAACAACAAAAAACTAAATAACAATTGATGTGACACAACACAAAAGTGATAGATGAAAGAGGAGAGGATCAAAGTGTCCTTTTCTCCAGTGGCTCAGGGACGTCATGGTGAAATGTGCACGTCTGCTACAAGCTAAATGTTTAAAGCAAACACGAAGCTGTAGCATGCATTGATGAAAACAGACTGTGTCACAGCTCCTGTCCCACGTACAGTAAATCCGCTTCAATTCCAAGCCGCGACAGGTCCACATGCCCATCGACGCTCTTCTCATCAAGCCATGCATCCATCCAGCTGCAGACTGCACAGGTCATTAGTATTATTAATATCTGATAGCATATCTGTCACGTTTTGCAAGGTGGTGATGGCGGGTGCGGATCCCAAAAAGCAGGCAGGAGGGAGGAGGAGGTTGTGTTTGATCAATTGTATTAAAATAAAGTCAGCAGGAACAAAATGTAAAGCATCAAAATCAACTGAACAGAAAAAAAATACAAAGTATCAAAAGAAAACCAAGTGTAAAAATCCGCCAAGGTTAAACAAACACATGCACAGCATACAATGCATGCGATTGCAGACAAAGCAATGAACCGACACCGGATGGTCGTGCCGGGAGTCCTTTTAAGTATCACTGATTAAAACGACTAGCACCTGCGAGGCTGCAGGCAGGGCTGACGTCGCTACCCGTTGGTCGCCAACCAGATCATGACAATATCATGACCTGTACGTTTTTTTTTTCTAATTTCAGGTGGTGAGTGATGGCGTTCCCTTAGTCCAAGCTGTCGTACCAAAGAACCAGAATCGGTCTTCCATCATCCATGGCTCTGATATACTGGTAGAGTTTTGCTCAACACCTTCGCCGTGGAGGGAGCGAACTAGGCTAAAATCCACACCTTTATTTTTATTATTATTTTTTAATCAGCTTCCTTTTGTATTTTCAGGTAACGGTGAGCTCCAATGGCTTGATAGGAACACATAGCTGGCTGCCATATGACAAGAACATCGCCAACTACTTCACCTTCACCAAGGACCCAACCATTAATAATCCCAAGTGATTGCTTTTTTATAATAATAATAATAATAATAATAATAATAATAAATAAAATTAATTTCTAAGCGCCTTTCAAAACTCTCAAGGACACTTTACAGTCATGGGATAATTATTTTGTGCGGGTAAGCAGCGGCAGCCATTTGCGCCAGCGTTCACTCAACCTGGAAGTAACACAGCAGCAAAGTTATGAAAGGAAGAGGAAAGGAAAGAAAGCAGTGGAAAAAAAATACATTTGTACTGTAAATCTTGGAAAAAAAATATGACAAAGATGAGAACATTTTCCAGATAGTTTAACAATGTCATGCATGTCAAATAATGTGAGATGATTCCTACATATCACACACATGCCTCATAAATAACAGAGCGTGAAGTAAAAATAATCATCTTACGACATTTTAACTCATTTGCTGTCATTCCCGAATTTATTTGGGAATTTAAAAATGTGGCGTGGAGCGCCATTCGTGAATTTTTTGGGATTTTGTTTTTTCTTGCTATAAAGTGCTGGTCAGACCTCTCGCAATGTTCTTCCCTTCCACGAGGGGCAGAATTTGTCTTTTGTCCATGTGATTCCACCTTCAGCTGTTGTATTAGCTCTATATACATCAATATATATTTATTGTGTTGTATTTTGTACAGCCGCCCTCATTTCAAGCTCAGATAACTCCAGACCCCAATAATTTAGGAATTAACTCTTTTTTTCTGATGAAAGAAGAGAGTCTAAGGTTTCTTACGCTGAATTGAATGTTTATTTAGTTCTAAAGCTCAATATTTTGTGGGTCCTGCAATTTGAGTGAAAATGACAAAAACTCTGGCACTAGAGTGGACACATTTTTGCACACCATCTGGTCGTGAATGAGTTAATAGCATTCACTGCCATCCCCGAATTTATTAGTTAATTGAAAAGCATGACGTGGAGCAACATTCTCGAATTTGTTCAGGTTTTGGTTTTTCTTGCCTGGGGGTGCCAATGAAGTTTTTTCCCTTCCACAAGGAGGCAGCATTTCCCTTTTTTCCATGTTAGCGCTTTGTTCCAGCTTCAGCTGCTGTTAAAGCGCTATATAAACCAATATGTATGTATTGCATTGTCTTTTGGACAGCCGCCCCCATTTGAAGTTAAGATAACTCCACATCCATGTAATTTAGGAATTAACTCTTTTTTCTCTGATGAAAGAAGAGAGTCTAAGGTTTCTAACGCTTCATTGAATGTTTATGTAGTCCTAAAACTCAATATTCTGTGGGTCCTGCAATTTGAGTGAAAATGACAAAAACCCTGGCACTGGAGTTGACACAGATCATCAACAAAATAGAGAAAGAACATCTGGATGATTTTTCTGCAAGTAAACATCTGGGATGTTTCAGGGTCACTCCTTTTAAATTGACCTTGAAGACAAATAACAAATACACAGTCCCCCCAAAAAAACTTTAACAATGCGGTTTGGAGCCATTTGGAGATGTAATTTGAATCGAGTGACGCTTTTAATGCGCTCATTCTAATAACTTTCAAGCTACAGCCCACATGCTCTCGGTCTGTTCATTTTCAGGACACAACGTTTCCTTGGCGGACCTTTCTCACCCGGCGTGGAGATCAACGCTCAGGTTCTAGTAGTGTCCAATGATGGACGTCTGCTATTTAGCGGAGGACACTGGGACTGCAGTCTGCGGGTTACCCAGCTTGGCAAAGGCAAGCTGGTGGGCAGGATCTGCAGACACATTGGTAGGGACACCTGCATAAGTACTCTTTTGAAAAATTGTTAAAACAGGATTTTTTTAATTTGAACTATTTGGTTCCCCAAAGATGTTGTCACATGCTTGGCTTTGGATCTGTGTGGCATCTACCTCATCTCAGGCTCAAGGGATACATCCTGTATTGTGTGGCAGGTCCTACAGCAGGTAAAAACAAAAAAAGATGGTCAAGGCATGTTGTTCCATCCGTGTGATATGAGGATCCTGTGAACTTCACCGAGCATTCTTTTTTTTCTCCATTTTAGGGTGGCTTCTCCAGCACGTTGTCTCCTCGCCCCGTTCAAGTGCTTTGTGGTCATGACCAGGAGGTTACCTGTGTGGCCATTAGCACAGAACTGGATATGGCTGTTTCAGGCTCAAAGGTGTCTAAATCGTTCATACAAAATACACACATTTTTATATGCGGTACATACAGTACAGACACTCCCCTACTTACAAACATTCGAGTTACGAACAACAGTACATACAAACATTTTTGTAGTAACATATGTAGTATTCTCTCCAGTTGTACATGTACAAATACTGTTGTACTGTTGCTGTAATACTGTGTGTATAAAGCATATATTTTATTAAATGTCTATTTTTCAGTACAAACCAAGACAGGTTACTTATACAAGCAAAACACACTTATATAAACCTTAAACATACTTATATAAACCTTAAACATATATTCCATACAAAACATAGCACTGAAGCAACTTCGGAAAGAATTCACTTTACGAACAAACGTTCGGAACGTAAATTTAAACGTAAAATGTACACATTTGTCCGACCCATTGAATCAAACAATGCGTTAATGAGGTATAGTTTGCTATTTTCCAACCACACGGTAGTACTTTTATTGGAACTTATAGACACAAGTACCAAACCTGATATCTAAATATAATAGATGGGTGAAGTGAATAAGTAGGTTGGTATTTGCTTGGCTCTTTAATAGATTGTAAATGGGTAGTTAGCCAGCTAAAATGCTGAATTGCTTGGGTAGGTGGTCAGTAAGTTAGATAGAGAAGATAGTCATTAGATAAGTAAATAATGGGTTGGTTTGTACGTAGGAAGGTATGTAGGTGGTTGGTAGTTACGTGATAGATAGCTAATAGCTAACTAAGTGATTCGATGTAGGTAGGTTAGATATGTAGGTTGGTAGTTTATGGTGAAAGGTAGTTTGGTTGGTTCCGAGGGTTTGGTAGATGATACGTTGGTATGGAGTTAGCAAGTAGCTAGCTAGAATGGTATGTGGATAGGTACAGTTTGGCAAGAAGAAAGAAGACAAGAAGGTGGATGGGAAGGTAGGTCGGATGGTAGGTTGGTAACTAGGTAGGTAAGTAGTTAGGTAGCTAGGTAGGTAGGTAGGTAGCTATCTATCTATGTATCTAGATAGTTAGCTAGGTAGCCAGCTCGTTATGTAGGTAGCTAGCTAGGTAGGTAGTAGATTTTAACGAGGTGATAAAATAGGAAAGCAGGTTTATGTAGATTAGTGTTTGGTTGGTGACAGAAATAGTTGTACGACGATGAATAACGTGTGCCCTGCTGGCACCAATTCATTGTGACCCCCGCCTTGTGCCCGAAGACGGCTCGGATAGGCTCCAGCACCCCTTGCAACCCTAATGAGGGATGGATGGATCAATAACATGTTGTATTTTCCTAATTTTTGACTCTTAGGACGGTACAGTGATCGTACACACAGTTAGACGAGGCCAGTACCTGAGGACCTTGAGGCCTCCCGGTGAGCCCTCCCACATCTCCCAGCTGCAAGTAGGCATGGAGGGCCACGTGGTGGTGCAGACTTCGAGGGGTGAGCCACCCAATGCTTTGAAGGTACGTGAACATAGCAACCAGATGATGACTTTTTGTTTACGGTCAACTGCCTTTCTCAACTGGTATACATTCGCGACAGCGGACGGACTCCATCCACGTTTATTCGGTCAATGGATGCCTGTTGTCTTCCTTCAACATGGAGGAGCAAGTATGCGCTCTCCACCTGGTGTCTGAATACATCATGCTGGGCACCATTCAGGGCAGACTACACGTCCGACAGCTGTGCAGGTAGATACCGCTGAACCTCTAAACTACAAAGTTTCATTTTGGTTCGTTCAGATGGTTTGGTAAATGATACATTGGTATGGAGCTACTAAGTAGCAAGCTTGGATGGTGTGTGGATAGGTACACTATTGTAAGAAGAAAGAAGACAAGGTGGTAGGTAGGTAGGTAGGTAGGTAGGTAGGTAGGTAGGTAGGTAGGTAGGTAGGTAGGTAGGTAGGTAGGTAGGTAGCTACGTAGCCAGCTAGCTAGGTAGGTAGGTCGCTTGCTAGATAACTTTGTTGGTAGTTAGGTAGCTAGCTAACAAGGTAGCTAGCTAGGTAACTAGCTAGTTAGCTAAGTTTTAACTAGATGATAAAATAGGAAAGTAGGTTTACAATAATAACAATAATACTGTAATACATTTCACTCATTAGCTCCTTTCAACATTCTCAAGGACACTTTACAATCACAAGATATTTTTTCTGCGGGTGAGCAGCGGCAGCCACACGCGCCAGCGTTCACTCAACCCGGAAGTCACAAAGTAAAAACAAAAAAAACTAAATCACAAATAATATGACAACACAAAGACGCAGAGAGTCATTCATTCTTCAGCACTTTCTGTACTCTCTTTGTGACATGAAGCAGTTCTAGATGACACACGGTCGTAAGCCAAACGGTCGTAAATCGCAATGCATTCAAAATAGCTGAAGTGAGGTTTAGATGACAGAATAGTATACGTTTTCTATTGAATACTATGATAGACCAAACAGCTTACAGTTCAATTATAAATCTTATAACTTTTAGTGTCATTTTTATCATTTTATATTTCGTATGTATTCTTATGTAGATAAGTGTTTGGTTGGTGACAAGAAATATTTGTACAACTATGAATACCATGCGTGCCCTGCGATTGACTGGCAACCAATTCAGGGTGTCCCCCGCCTAGTGCCCGAAGACGGCCATATTTTGTTTTGTTTTCTTTACAACAGCCTGAATGCCGCCATCCCACCCTTGGCCTTGAAAGTCCCCGTGAGGAGCGTGTTTGTCACAAAAGAGAACAGCCACATCCTGGTGGGCCTGGAAGACGGGAAGTTGATCGTGGTGGGGGCTGGAAAACCGGAGGAGGTGAGAACCGGGACATGAAGCGCTTGTGAAGATGTGGGAGCCGTGAAGGGAAGTCGGCTCAGTCACCCACATGCAAAAATGAATGAGGGAATTAAAAAAAAACAAGAATTTATTATTGTTTTTCTCCCCACGTGATAATAGTGTGATGCGAGGTGGTTGTCAAACGACAAATTTTACCAGCCGTCATTTTATGATGTTGGTAATAAAATAATAAAACTTGTCAGAACTATGTAATAATAATAATAATAATAATAATAATAATAATAATAATAATAATAGTTATCAACATCATCATCAGAATAATAATAATGTAATAATAATATAATGATAATAATGAATAATAATAATAATAATAATAATAATAATAATAATAATAATAATAATAATAATAATAATAGATTTCATTTCTAAGCGCCTTTCAAAACTCTCAAGCTCACTTTACAGTCACAGGATACGTTTTTCTGTGGCAGCAGCCACACGCGCCATCGTTCACTCAAACCGGAAGTAACTCAAATAGATAGAAAGCTAGCTAGCTGACCAATCGTTAGCCAACAAATACCTAGCTACATAGCCAGTCACCTAGATAGCGATAGCTCTGAGGTTGCTAACTCGCTAGATAGCTAATAGCTAGCTACTTAGCTAATAGATAGAAAATCGCTAGCTAGCTAAGTACTTGTCACACATGCCTGATTGATTTCATAAATCAATAAAACATTTTTGAGCGGAAAAGAAAAACATAAAAATATGGAAAAAATTACACAAAGAATATAAGTAGAAAGCATTCATAATAATAATAATAATAATAATATTTTGAATATTTTACAAGCACAGGATAATAAAAAAAAATTCTGCTGGTGAGCAGCAGCAGCCAGATGCGCCAGCATTCACTTAACTCTTAACTTCACTTAACACTTAAATGTACACCACAAACTCAAATATAAAATGCGCATGGGCACAATAATATTCAAATAAAGTAAAACTACTAACCATTTGATGACAATGCTCTGATCTTACCTTGAAATGGGCATCCTTTTTCCTTTATTTCTAAACGCTATCTAGCTAGCTAGCTGTGTCCTAGCTTTAGTTGTGCAAAATAGAGGATTACTGAGATGGAAAGATAGTTAAAACAATATACGATCACATGTTTTCGTATGTGTTTTGATCGTCTATTTACTTTCGAAAAAATCTCATGGCGCACCACCAAACAATGAATTCAAAATTCTAGGGAGCTTTGAACTTTGCTTTATAAACAGTTCCTGTTTCTGGGAGTTTTCAGACCAGTCTAACGATATCTTCTGGTATCCAGGTTCGATCAGGACAAATCTCCCGCCGCATTTGGGGATCCACTCGCCGCATCTCTCTGGTATCCGCAGGCGAAACCGAATACAACCCCGCCAACGAGAGCGCCGGCAAATGAGAGCTGTTCTTTACGGCCGCTCGAGGGGAATGTTCTCTAACCACAGACTTATTATGGCTTTCTTTTCACAAGCCTGAGAACTTCTCAGACCAACGGATCACTCAGCACTTTTTGTTTTTTCTAATCCGGGAAGAGATTTCTATTTGATTGTGGACTACTTGTCTGTTTTGAATCAGCATCATTCCAAAGAGTGGCCTTGTTTTGACTAGGCAGAAAATCTTGGCGTTTGAGCTTAAAAACTACTGTAAAAAAACAACATTTCAGGAAGGAGATACAGTGATACCTCAGCTCACGAACTTAATTGCTTCCCAGAAAGTGTGTGTAAGGTGAAAAGTTCGTCTGCCGAATATTTATTTCCCATAAGAAACCATAAAAAATGAGAATAATCCATTCCCAGGTCCCCATAAAACATACATTTCGACTAAATAAGCCTTAAAACTACACAAAATATACCTTATTTTATGTAGAATAAATGTATTGTAATTAAAGAAATAAACTGTACTGTATAATAAAGTCGTTTTATTTACCTTTGTGATGGTCACTGATGTAGTTGCCTCTTGATGATATCCGAGTGAAGTTGCCATGCTTTCTGGGCGATAATACTCTCACTCACACTGTCCCCTGCTAGCTGCTTTTCGTTAATCCAAATCAACAGAAGTTTTTAGCCTCTTGTATTGCCTGAGACCGTTGCTCAGACAACACAGAAACAACCTTAGCCACACTTAGCGATGGTCGATTTAGCGTACTGGCACTGGGACGCTAAATCACACAAACGCATACCTCGTTGGTGTTTTTCGATAATCTCCTTCTTCTGCTCGACCGTAATTTTCTCCTCTTCGGCTTAATACTAGCCTGTGGTAGGGTCTTTTTCGGTCCCATAATAGCAAAAGTACTCCAGTGGATAACAAACCACGTCTGCACTCAAAGAAAGATGGTGACGAAAACTAGTCCGCCAGCCACCGCGGCGCTGTTCGACCAAGTGGTTAGGTGTTCCTCCGGCTAAAACTAGTCCGTCTGCCAAGATTATATTCTCGCGAATTTAATGTTCGTAAAGCGAAAAGTTCATGAGCTAAAGCGTTCGTAAACTGAGGTATCACTGTATACACATAAACATAAACATGTACACACCACTATTTTTTGCAGTTGCTGTGCCAATGCTTCTTAATACTCCTGCAAACTTGAAAACGTTTTGAGAGCTGCTTCATGCAATGCTGGTGAGTACCATCCAATGTCTGCCGTAGTGCCCTTAGCAAGAACTCCCCGCTGTCTTTAAAAACGGTCATGCTGTTACATTTACAGCACTAAAAAAGTGCTTTTATGATCAAAAAAGTGCCGTACATCCCCCTTCGTCATCAATGTTGTTGATTGATGGTCGTCTAGCACATTGCGGGTTGTGTGCTGAAATTATTATTTTTTCCCCACAATCTCATATGCACTACTCAGAAAAACTTCTTTAAACTTTTGAATTTGTATGTCCGCTGTTGCTTTTTTGTGCAAAACTTGCAGTTGAGCTGAATTCAAAATTCACAACAGTTAATGATCCGACCAATCCATTTTCTGGTCCTTATACTCCGTCTTATATGTGGAAAACTTTTATATATTTCTATGTTATATTTGGAAAATTATGTCATTCATTCAAGGTGGTGTGCCTTATACTCTGATTGAATTGGAAAAAGATTGAAAATACACAATTCATTCAAGGTGCGCCTTATATATGGTAAAAAATGGAAAAGACACCATCCATTTAAGGTGCACCTTATACTCCGGTGCGCATTATATATGGAAAAAGATTGAAAATACACCATTCATTCAAGGTGTGCCTTATGCTCGGGTGTGCCTTATATACGGAAAAAAACATTGAAAATACATCCTTCATTCAAGGTGTGCCTTATACTCCGGTGCGCCTCATATATGGAAAAAGATTTAAAATACACCATTCATTCAAGGTGCACCTTATATATGGAAAAATATTGAAAAGACACCATTCATTCAAGGTGTGCCTTTTGCTCGGGTGGTCCTTATATATGGAAAAAAACATTGAAAATACATCCTTTATTCAAGGTGCGCCTTATACTCCGGTGCGCCTCATATATGGAAAAAGATTGAAAATACACCATTCATTCAAGGTGCACCTTATATATGGAAAAATATTGAAAAGACACCATTCATTCAAGGTGTGCCTTTTGCTCGGGTGGTCCTTATATATGGAAAAAAACATTGAAAATACATCCTTTATTCAAGGTGCGCCTTATACTCCGGTGTGCCTTATATATGGAAAAAAAAGATTTAAAATACACCATTCATTTGCGGTGCGCCTTATACTGTGTGCCTTATGCTCTGGTGCGCCTTATATACAGAAAAAAACATTGAAAATACATCCTTCATTCAAGGTGTGCCTTATATATGGAAAAATATTGAAAAGACACCATTCATTCAAGGTGTGCCTTATGCTCGGGTGTGCCTTATATACGGAAAAAAACATTGAAAATACATCCTTCATTCAAGGTGTGCCTTATACTCCGGTGCGCCTCATATATGGAAAAAGATTTAAAATACACCATTCATTCAAGGTGCACCTTATATATGGAAAAATATTGAAAATACACCATTCATTCAAGGTGTGCCTTATACGCCGGTGCGCCTTATCTACGGGAAAAAAACAATTAAAATACACCATTCATTTGCGGTGCACCTTATACTCCAGTGCGCCTTATACACTGGAAGATACGGTAACTCTGAATTTTAGTGAGTCGCTTGTTGTGCATTCAACCCCTGAAAAATGTGCCTTTTTTCGCTCATGGATCCAAACTCACCATCTGCCTCTGGTATTAGAACACACACATGACTCACATGTGCAGAGGATGATTTTAATGATGTGAAGTCAAGCTTTGGCTGCTATTGTACTGTTTCGAAAAACATCTGATGCCCGAATGTGAGCTTCAGAAGAATTTTTCCGCTGCGGTTGGAACGTGGTAGTTGTTATGCACTGTCATTAGATGCCAGCCAACTGTTTGAATCAATGTGAGGAGGGGAAAAAACAGTCGATCAGCATTCGGAAGAGCTCCTCCACTTGTTCACTCTGTTAAAAAAAACAGTTTGTTGTATAAATAAATGTAAAAAATGCAATTAGCCTTTTAAATATTCCACTCTGAATATGAATGTAACACTTCACCCTGCTTTGCATTCATACCCCAAATTCTTATTGTAAATACACACTGTATAGAAAATTTCTGGTGTTGTGTGATTTTAATTTAATGCCAACACTGCCTTTGAAATGAACTTGATTTCTATGATTCAGCCTATGTATTGTTTTTTTTTTTTTTGTTGAAAATACAATTTACTGTCCAACTGACTTTTTTCTGATACATTTCCTTTAAAAAACTATAGGGTGACCATACTTTGACCTTTAATTCAATGGTAATCAATTTACCTCATTCACTGCCAGACGAAGTGCAAAAATATGTCCACTCCAGTGCCAGGGTTTTTGTCATTTTCACTCAAATTGCAGGACCCACAGAATATTGAGTTTTAGGACTACATAAACATTCAATGCCGCGTAAAAAAGCTTCAACTCTCTTATTTCTTCAGAGAAAAAGTTAATTCCTAAATTATATGGATCTGGAGTTATCTGAACTTGAAATTGGGGCAGCTGTACAAAATACAATGCAATACATACATATTGGTTTATATAGGGCTTGAACAACAGCTGAAGCTGGAACAAAGCGCTAATATGGAAAAAAAAGTGCTGCCCCCATGTGGAAAGGTAAAAACATTGCCAGAGGTCTGACCAGCGCTTTATCGGCACCCCCCAACAATAAAAACCAAAACCCGAACACATTCGGAAATGGCGCTCCACATCACTAATAAATTCGAGGATGGCAACTCATTCACTGCCAGACGATGTGCAAAAATATGTCCACTCCAATGCCAGGGTTTTTGTCATTTTCACTCAAACCCACAGAATATTGAGTTTTAGGACTACTTAAAGATTCAATTCAGTGTAAAAAAACCTTAGACTTTCTTCTCATCAGAAAAAAAGAGTTAATTCCGAAGTTACATGAATCAGGAGTTATCGGAGTCTGAAATGGGAGCGGCTGAACAAAAGTCAAATGCTGCCCACTCCTGTATGAGGGAAAACATTGCCAGAGGTCGAACAAGCGCTTTATCGGCACCCCTCAAAAAAAAAAAAAAAAATTGGGAATGGCACTCCACGTCATGCTTTTCAATTCCCAAATAAATTGGGCAATGGCAGTGAATGGATTAAGAGGCTTCTTCTTTTCCTTTCGGCTTTTCCCTTCAAGGGGTCACCACAGCGAATCAGTGTCCTCCATCTTTAGAGGTTTGATCCGCATGTTTGTCTTGGCCAAGCTTTTACATCAGATGCCCTTCCTGACACAACCCTCTGTATTTATCCGGGCTTGGGACCGGCACAAGCAGACTTATGTCCCTTTGTGGCTACAAAACAAACAACTCACTCAGTAAAAGGCTCCCAAACACAATGTACAAATCCGAATATGACCTCCAGATCCAGTTTTGAGCCCATATCCACCCGAGACCCTCTCTTACCAGTGACGGCCGAGACGATGATTCCTCCTGTGTCCGAATCTGTGGGGGGGGGGGGGGGGGGGGGGGGGGGGGCTTTGCATGCGTCTGTGATGTTGAGCCCCGTCGCAGTTGAAAAGGTCGCGAGTGAGTAACATTGCGTTTTACTTCTAGCAGGACACTTTGATCTCATGGTGGTTTGAATGAACATCCTGTCGGCCTCCCCACCGTAAACACCTCCGGGGGTACAATTGAGTGGAGATGTGGAGGTGAGGGGGTGGGGAGGGGGGTGATCAAACCAACCTACCCCCCCCCCTAACTCCCACCCAGTCAAATACAAACCACATAACAGTGAATACAGGAAGTGGAAGAGAGGGGGGGGGGGGGGCACGGTCGTTCTGATGTGGCCTTTGACAATGGTGGGAGGGATCGACACCTTGCACTTACTAGCCATTTCTCCGATACTGCGACCCCCCCCCCCCCCAACACTACCCCACAGCCCCTCCAGATGTGAAGGTATGCCGCTGGGGGTTGTGGGGGGGGGGTTACACACTGTGAAATGCTGCAATTTTGGTGCTGTTGAAAAGTCCTGCAAATAACCACAATCTCCTAATTGCGCCTCCGTCTACGACTTCCTCACCCCTGAGATCCAGACCACTGTCGTTGTCTACTTCCACTATATTTATTTACTGCATTTATTTTTTTTTTGTCTTTTAAATACATAGAATCATTTAAATTGCATTATATAATCAAATACAATGATACCTCAGCTCACGAACTTCATTGGTTCCCAGAAAGTGTGTGTAAGGCGAAAAGTTCGTCTGCCAAACATTTATTTCCATCCATATATATATATATATATATATATATATATATATATATATATATATATATATATATATATATATATATATATATATATATATAAAGACCAGTGACGTGCAGTCAGTGGAGGCAGGTGAGGCCGTGCCTCACCTGTCATCATGGAAATATCAAATGAAAAATAAATTAAACAGTTATATTTATTTAGTGATTTGTACTTAAAATTCTTTTCCATTTAACTGCACCATTTTTGGATTTTTTTTTCAAAATCACAGAATTTTCACATTTACCGTTCAAATACTAGGTAGAGACGAGCGGTGAGGCACCAGCCGGCTGAGCCTCACCATGGATTGCGCAATCACTATGCGAACTATGCTGGCTTGGTCTGCAGTGAGGCCGCATTGCTGTCCCTATGCATATCGCTATTAAAGTGTTCAAAAACTTTTAGTATATGAACTCAATTTCTACAGTTTAGCTGGTTTATATAATGTACAGTTACTGTACATTATAAACACTGTACTACAGTGTTTATTTTATTTTATTTTGATAAAAACTGTGTGCCTAGGTGAGGCACACAGTTCTCCTGCCTCATGACAGGGGGCGCTGGTGATTACAGATTCTCAGCACAAAAAACTGAAAACATACAGTTGGAACTGGACTGATCAAGGACGACTTTCTTCACTGGCAGTGATCTCATTGAGACAGACTTTGACTTCATTTATAAGTGAAGGTAACACGATAATGTTTTTTTAATTCTTTTTTTCTATGCTACAGTTTATATAAAGAATACGGACAAGACATTTTAAACAACACACGTTAACCGTTGCCAATCAAATGGTGAATAAGCTACTCTGTAGCATTCATATGTTTGTAAATCTGACTGTAATGACGTCAGTGCCTCACCAGCCATGAACCTCACCGCACGTCACTGATAAAGACAGACAATACAATCCTACATCCTAATTTACTGTATATATCACTTTCACAACAGCTCGAGCTGTAACAAAGCGCTTCACATAATAGTCAACACAAAGCAAGATAATAACCACAACAGAAATATAAAAACATGGACAGTCTATTAATGTGATTTCTGTGCCACCTGAGGCATTTTATTTGGAGCATAATTGGACATGACGACAATTTCACAGTCTCTCATATGCACGAGGGGCTGCGTGTCTAGCTAGCTCACCATTAACTGGTTATTAGCTAGCTAAATAACTGGCTATCTATTAACTTGCTATTAGCTGGCTAGCTTTCTATCGATTTGAGTTATTATTTAGGTTAAGTGAACACTGGCGCGTGTGGCTGCCCACAGAAAAACGTATCCAGTGACTGTAAAGTGACCTTGCGAGTTTTGAAAGGTGCTTAGAAATGAAATGTATGATGATGATGATGACAAGGGGCCAACAAAAAAAGAACTCTGTGTCACTCCCAAAACACGGTTAGCATTTTATCAGAGTCGCAATGTCGTCTCCCGGCCTCCGCCTTTGAAGTGCAAGTAGTATTGTGTCTGCGGGGGGGTCTCTCCCCATTTGTTTGTCTCTGATGTCCGAAGCCCCCCTGCCATGAATTTCACTTCACTTTACAAGGTGTGCCATTGAGTTGCCCGCGTCTTGGTTTGCTAATCTTTTCAATTGCAAACATCAAACATGAACATCTTCCGGAAAGGGGGACGGGGATGCCATTTTATTCGCGTGTTCCTCTATTGTTACTGATAACAAGTGATCACAGGCCAGCAACGACCATCCCTGAAGCTTTAATGACGTTTAATCTCACACAACAGCCCACCTTTACAATGTCGACATGTTTAACACAACCTCTAAAATTACAAATACAGTGGTACTTCGGTTTACGAACCCCTTGGCTTACGAACTTTTTGGTTTACGAAGGTTAAATTTATGAAAATTTTACCTTGGCATACAAACTTTTTTCATACACAGAGCTGCCTCAATGAATGATTTGTCGTTGGCGAACGAGCCCGTTCTTCTAACAACAAAATGGCAGCCGACTGTTTTTTTATTCCTCTATTCCCCGCCCCAAGTCTTTGGTTAAAGCCACGTGATTGGTCAAGAACGCAGCAGTGAGGGGAGGTGATTTAAGCATTAAAGAGACAGGCGGACGACAGTGAGAGTTTCAACTTTGATAGTTCAAAGGCTGAGTATAGACTGCAAGGTTAAAATATCCCATCAATCAGGCTCCACAAACAACCTGCACAAGCCATCTGTACACTTGATGCAAAAAGCTACCAACCCAGCTAAACAGAACACAATTGATGAGGAACTAGAAAAAAATATATATTTATTTATTAATTATTATTATTATTATTTGTATTATTATTATTATTATTATTATTATTAAGATTAGTGTAAATAAATAATACATCAATCTAGATTCTGTCGCCATCTTAAAAAAAATGATGAGGAGCATGCCAGCCGTCAGAAAGGCCACGCCCCTTCAAGGATGCAGCCAATCAGGAGGCCCATTTGATGTCCTCGGACATGGGAGGAGGAAAATGTTTACGCCGAGCTCACCGCAACTTTTCTCGCCTGTGCTGTGGAACATCAGCAGAGCAACGCTCAGAACACCAACACGGCCGGATCATCCTGCGAGCTGAAACAAAAGAAACTTTGTGCCAATCGCCCAAAACGGACGTTACAGGAATGACCGGAGGACTTTGAACGCATCCCCTGTCTGTCTGAAAAGACAAGACGAGACTTTTGTTGGAGTATGAGCGATTTTTTTTACTTTGCCAAGCAAAGCAGGCGTTACTTTTTTGACAACTTCACGTCCGTTTTTACACGTTTTTGGATGACATTCTTCTGGCTTTAACTCTTTTCCCCCCTCTTCTTCTTTCCCCCCTGCGTCGTGCATATTACGAAAGGATGGGACCATTTATCATCTGCGTGGTTATTCTACTCAAAGTAAGAAAAAAAAAGTTATTACAATTGACAATGACCCCCCCCCCCCCCTCTTTAGCTATTTATCAAACCAACTGTGCAAAATAAGTAACTCAAAGTCAAATCTATAATGTACATATTTTTATCTTAAGTGACAACGACAGTCGCCGTTAATGGTACTTCATGATTTTTCTCCTTTGTGCCACACTTCCTGCCACACAAACGCACACGCGCACACACACAAGCGCATATACACGCACATACACACGCACGATTACACACAAAACTATTAACAGCCTGCTGGGAAGTTTTCATACTGGAAAACGTTTTTTTCTCATTTTGGCAGGAGTTAATGTATTCACCCGTCCATCCATTACCCGAGCTGCTTATGTGAAAAGTATAAGAACGCCACATGACACTTTATTTTCCACCCTCAGCCATTCTAATTGGCAACAGCTGAAATAAAGCAGCTTGTAAATTCCTTTTTAGTCTTTAAATTCATATGGATGATTTATGACGTAGAAGTGATGTCGTGACGTATCATCACGTGTTACTATTGTTCTGAAAATACAGTAAAGTCTCGTTATATCGATATCGGATATATCGATAGTCCCGGTTATATCGATACTATTTCTATGCACGCACGGAGAAAATTACATGCAAACAGGGTCGGATATATCGATAGTCCCGGTTATATCGATATTTTTTCGGACTCCCTTGAATATCGATATAACGAGACTTTACTGTATATTATAATGAATGACGGAGTCCTGCATTCATACAATTCTGCCAGTTCCAAGTCCCTGGGGCTTTGTAGTCTTGCCTGAATATGCACCCTCAGCGAAAAGACTTGTCGAGGCCTAAAAATGTCAATTTTATGATTCCAAGCATGTCAACGATCATAAATAGCCTATGTACAGTATACTGGATAGTTATTCACATCAAAGGAAAAGCTCAAGATCCAAAGCATACCACATCATTTGTCAATGATAATATTGCAATATGTATTGTATTGGTTTTTTGATTATATGAATAAATCAACATTCACAGACAAAAAAAGTTAAAAATGCATTTAAATTAATAAAAAACAAAAACATTAAATACAGTAAATGCACAAATTACTCTCGATCATAGAATGCGGCAGGCCACATAATTCCCCACCAAGGCACTTGATTTTAGTTCAAACCTAGACAGAGAGACAGAATCACAAAAAATAATTAGATTGGATTTTATTAGTCTCGCAGTGGCTAAATTTACATTTCACTGCGGCAAAGTGATGAAAGGAAGAGGAAAGGAAAGGAAGAAGTAAAAAAACTAAATACAGGATCTGCTGTAAAGGGAGCCACTCTCGCGGCGCCATCTTGAAGGCAAAACAATAACAAAAAAATAAATAACAAATAATGTGACACAACACAAAAGACAGACAGTCATTCAATTTTAAGCACTTTCTGCACCCTCTTTTTTGTATGAGGCAATTCTAGATGAAAGAGGAGAGGATCAAAGCGTCCTTTTCCCCAGTGGATCACGGACATCATGGTGAAATGTGCATGTCTGCTATAAGCTAAATGTTGAATGCAAACACAGAGTTGAAGCATCCATTGACGAAAAGAAACCGTGTCACATCTCCTATCCCAACGTAAATCCACTTCAATTCCAAGCCGCGACCGTTCCACATATGCATCGGCGCTCTTTGCCCACCCAATACAAGGCCATAAAGACAGGACAAGGAGGAACTTTCAAAATTTCCATCCATCCATCCCACCATCCATCCGCTCTCCGAACCGCATAGTTTTTCCACATTTAAAAGACTGTGGTCAGTCAACAAACTTCCAATCTTTATTTTTTCAATTACAAACTAGAGGTGCTCTAACCAGCTTGCACTTTTAATCAAGTTTTCTCTTTGTTACTTTGGGCATCTCGCTGTGAAAATGGGGCCTCGTGTTCAGCATTGCTGGGGTCTGGATATCCCGAGTTGAGCAATTACCCACATTGTGGCCCATATAAATTGTGCAGGTGTGTGTGTGTGTGTGTGTGTGTGTGTGTGTGTGTGTGTGTGTGTGTGTGTGTGTGTGTGTGTGTGTGCGTGTGTGTGTGTGTGTGTGTGTGTGCGTGTGTGCGTGTGTGTGTGTGTGTGTGTGTGTGTGTGTTTGTGTGTGTGTGTGTGTGTGTGTGTGTGGTGGGGGTTCAGTTCATTAGGTAGTGTATTATCACAAGATTTACAACGAGCAGAATTCTCCACGAGGGGGAAAAAGGGTGGGTTGTAAATTTCAAGCACTTCACCCCTCTTTCATCTAACATGATGAATCTCTCCTGTTTGATTTACAATCATAGTTTTTGCACAACCGAGCATTGTTTAATTTGTCCCTCATGCTCCCGACATATACTACTGACAGTTATCAGCATAAAGGGGAGGTAGTACGAGTTTTGAAAGGCGCTTAGAAATGAAATGTATTCTTATTATATCAATAATAATAAGAATACATTTCATTTCTAAGCGCCTTCCAAAACTCTTAAGGTCACTTTACAGTCACTGTATCAGTTTTTCTGTGGGTGAGCAGCGGCAGCCACATGCGCCAGCGTTCACTCAACCCAGAATAACTCGAATAAATAAAAAGCTAGCTAGCTAGCTATTAGATAGCCAACAGATAGCCAGCTAGCTAGCCAATAGATAGCTAATAGATAGACAGTTAACCAGCCAGCGAGCTAATAGCTAGCTAGCTTGATAGATAGATAGCTAACAGATAACCAGCTAGCTAGATTAATCATAATAATAATGATAATAATCATACATTTCATTTGTAAGCACCTTTCAAAACTCTCAAGGTCACTTTACAGTCACAGGATGAAGTTCTACTGTGGGCGAGCAGCGAGAGCCACGCGCGCCAGTGTTCACCCAACACGAAAGTAACTGAACAAATGAAAAATATTGCTTCTTATTATTATTGTATTATTATATTTATATTTACATTTATTTAGATTATTATTATTATTATATTTATATGTCTGTGTATTTTTATATTTATTATATTTATATGTATTATTGTTATTATTTAGTTATTATTATATTTATATTTAGTATACAGTAAAGTCTCGTTATATCGATATTCAAGGGAGTCCGAAAAAATATCGATATAACCGGGACTATCGATATATCCGACCCTGTTTGCATGTAATTTTCTCCATGCGTGCATAGAAATAGTATCGATATAACCGGGACTATCGATATATCCGATATCGATATAACGAGACTTTACTGTATTTATTATTAGTTGTAGTAGCAGTAGTATTAGTTTTAGTGTTATTATTATTATTATTATTATTATTATTATTATTATTATTACGATTATTACTATTACTGCCAGACGATGTGCAAAAATGTGTGCACTCCAGTGCCAAGGTTTTTGTCATTGTCACTTGAATTCCAGGACCCGCAGAATATTGAGTTTTAGGACTACATAAACATTCAGTACAGCGTTAGAAACTTTAGACTCTCTTCTTTCATCAGAAAAAAATAGTTAATTCCTAAATGATATGGGTCTGGAATTATATGAGCTTGAAATGAGGGTGGTTATCCAAAATACAATGCAATACATACATATTGGTTTATATAGTGCTTTAACAACAGCTGAAGCTGGAACAAAGCGCTAACACGGAAAGAAGGGAAATGCCCCCTTGTAGAAAAGAAAAAAAAAACATTGCCAGAGGCCATGGCCAGCGCTTTATCGGCACCCTAGCATGAAAAAACAAAAACCGAACAAATTCGGGAACGGCGCTCTATGTCCTATTTTCAATTCGAATAAGGTAATATTATTAAACATTACCCCCAGTCCCCTTAACCCTTCGCCAAGACCTTTTTGTGCTGAAAAAGGGCCTGTCTTTTTACGTCAGTGGCCTGACCGTGTAGTTCACAGGTCAGTGTGCTCACATGAAGTGTCGGGTGCATCCCTTTTGTATGTTTATTTTCACGCAGATTAAGTTAACTGCTGAGAGGCCATCACATGTGTTTAAAAAAAGAGAGCTTTGACTCACTTCAAAGCACACACAAAATGTTAGTTTGGCTGCGTGTGACCATGTGTGTGTGTGTGTGTGTGTGTGTGTGTGTGTGTGTGTGTGTGTGTGTGTGTGTGTGTGTGTG
The DNA here is from genome assembly GCF_051943395.1 of Hippocampus bargibanti. Taxonomy (NCBI): domain Eukaryota; kingdom Metazoa; phylum Chordata; class Actinopteri; order Syngnathiformes; family Syngnathidae; genus Hippocampus; species Hippocampus bargibanti. The sequence goes on along the minus strand of NC_142739.1, from coordinate 23,525,012 downwards.
TGTGTGTGTGTGTTGACTGAGGGACTCCGGCAGCCGTGCAGTAGAAAGCCCCCGCATTGAAAACCCCGCTCCTCGGTGGTCTGTCCATTCCCAGTAGGGACTCTCTTCAAATTGTAACTTTTTCATACCCTAATGGGGGAAAAAAGCAACTGTGCCACCCTCCACTCCCCCATTTGGGTTCTTTTTCAAATCTGACTTTCGCCCTAAAGCCAGCAGAAAAGTGCCACTGTGTTTGAGCCACTTAAAGCCTCCTTGAAATGTGCACACAAAGTCACGGCAGGATGTTTTAATGGGCAGCTCAGTGCGTGATTTGGATCTTTTTTTTTAGGAGCGAATTGTCAATTTGGAGCCATGGGAAAAAGTTACTTCGCTTGAATGCACACAATTCGAACCCTGCTTTTGGATTTATGTTGACGACAGTTAACCCCTAGAACGTATTCATGATAAATAGAACCAAATTGGTTCTTGGCTACCAGAACAAAGTGTGACATTGGAGGTGGGTCGTAAGATGGTGTGAGACAAATGATTTTGCACTCGACACTTCATGTGAGCACACTGACCTGTGAACTACACTGTCAGGCCACCGACGCAAAAGTAAGTTTTAGGACGACATAAACATTCATTATATATTGGTTTATATAGTGCTTTAGCAATAGTTGAAGCTGGAACAAAGCGCTAACATGGAAAAAATGGGAAATGATGCCCCCTTGTAGAAAAAACATTGCTAGAGGCCAAGGCCAGTGCTTTATCGGCACCCTAGCATGAAAAAACAAAACCCAAACAAATTCGGGAATGGCGCAATACAAATTCAATACAGCGTTAGAAAACTTAGACTCTGTTATTTCAGCAAAAAAAGTGTTAGTTCCTAAGTTATATTGGTCTGGAGTTATATGAGCTTGAAATGAGGGTGGCTGTCCAAAATATAATGCAATACATACATATTGGTTTATATAGTGCTTTAACAATAGTTGAAGCTGGAACAAAGCGTTAACATGGAAAAAAAGGGCAATGCTGCCCCCTGTGAAAAAGAAAAAAAACATTGCCAGAGGCCATGGCCAGTGCTTTATTGGCACCCAAGCATGAAAAAACAAAACGGACAAATTCAGGAATGGCGCTCTCGGTGATATTTTCAATTCCTGAATACATTCATGAATGGCAGTGAATGGGTTAAAGAAACTCAGCAGGAACAGAATCTCAAACAATAAAGTCACCAGAACAGAAAGGTCCAAAGTAGCAAACAAAACCATGAGTTAACACATGACAAGACGTCACAAGTCTTATTAAAATGACCAACACCTGTGCAGCTGCAGATGGGGTCCGGCAGTGGCATCCGTTGGTCAAAAAACGAAACGCGATATTCGGGTGATGTGAGATCTGCCATTTTCAAATAAAAATAAAAGTTGAGATTTAATAATAATAATAATAATAATAATAATCATAATAATAATAATAATAATCATAATAAATGTCATTTCTAAGCACCTTTCAAAACTCTCAAGGTCACTTTACAGTCACAGGATAAGTTTTTCTGTGGGTGAGCAACATCAGCTACACGCGCCAGCGTTCACTCAACCCGGAAGTAACTCAAATAGATTGAAAGCTAGCTAGCTAGCCAATTGATAGCCAACAGATACCTAACTAGATAGCCAGCCAGCTATATAGTGAATAGATAGCTAGCTAAATAGCTAGCTAGCCAGCCAGATAGCTAGCTAGCCAGAGCTAATAGATAGCAAATAATAATACTAATAATACTACTACTACTAATAATAATAAATTTCATTTCTAAGCGCCTTTCAAAACTCTCAAGGTCACTTACAAGTCACAGGATCCGTTTTTCCGGGCTTCAGTCTGTCTGTTTTCTGTTCTCCAAATGCTGTCCTGGTCCGGCAAATCCAAACATCTGACTAGTTTGTGCCGGATGCCGTTACCCCACCACTTACCCCCCCGCCCCCCCCCCCACACCATAATTCATCTGATGTGGATTTTGTGGCAAGCTGGTGCTCAGATACCATCAAGTTCCTCTGAAAGGCCCGCACTCAGCCCGGCTATTGTTTTTGGATCCAGGGCTAGCCCCCCCCCCCCCCCCCCTAATTTTAAACGCTTTCTGTGGTCATATCAGTTTTTGGGTTCACAGCGTTGACTTGAAAAGGGGGCCATTTTGGTTTGAGCTCTTGCAGGTTCACACACGTCCATGTCGTTTCTTCAGATCTTGGCATAAAAAAACAGATATCTGTGATTTGGTTGGCTGTGACTTTTCTCCATTTAAAGGAAAACGGAAATGATTTTTTGTTTCCTAACTGACATCAGAAAAACGTTTTATAGCATCTAAAATACCCCAAAACACGCAAGCTGATATTTTTAGTCAAATGCAAAACGGCAATAAAAATGACTTAAAGTGTCCCAAAACTACTTCAAAATGACCTCGGAAATGGCGAGTTTCCGAAGGTCCCGCCCCCTTGGTCGTGACGTCACGCCAGGACGTCTATGCCTTGCTCTAGAATCTAAACAATGACTTCAGATTCAGAGAAGATTCTTTCTTGTTAGTCATCCAGTTATGAATTTGATTCGAATAGTTCTGAAGAGGAAAGCATAAATGTTTGCAATCGATTAAAGAAGTTCTTCCGTCTCATTTTGAGGCGTCTGGACTCCAATGTAGCGACCAGAAAATGCACTCGATGGTGTCCAAGCTCCGTTAGAAATGGGCTGATTTGTCTGCTGGGAATTTGTGTCAACTAGTATCAAATAGTAGTCTTGGTGCAACAGACAATGATTCACCATCGCGTTATTTATGTGTTTTCCTTCTAATTTCGCCATCAATGCGGATCAACATGAAGTTTTCAGACCAAACAAAGTACGCAAAATGCATTGTGTGTCTCTTTCTCGGTCAGTGGGTGGTCCTTTCGTGACGTCACGTACGGACTCGTCACCAACTCAAAAACAAGACTTCCTAAATATTCAGCGTGAGTCTTAAAACATAAACTATAGCGATATGCGGTGGAATCTTTGTAAAATACGCTCAGTAGAAGTGATTTGAAGCGGTTTTACAAATTATGGACACAACTTGTCCGGAGACGTCGGTTGTCCTTTAAGTTAGTTGCTAGACATCTGTTAGGTCTCGTCAGCCCCCCTCCGGGGACACAACGGGCCAATCTGCCTTTAAACTGTGCGCGTGTTTAAGATGCCTGCCCAAAGGGGAGGAGGGGGGGGGGGGGGTCGTGAAATAGTGAGCTTCATCCAGACACCTGCGGGGCTCTTGGGGACTTCAAAGGTCTGGCTCTCTTTCCCCTCCAGACAGACACTCGCATGCTGGGCAGCCGCGTGCAAACGACACCCTCGCCTCAGGCTGGTCATGCCCCCCCCCTCCTGAAATGTCCCCGCTACCACCACCCACGTCTTTCTCCGGAGAAATCACACAAAGTCCAGCCTTTGTCATTCGTTCTCCGCGAGCCGGAGGTGTCGGAGCTCTTCTTCCTTCCTCCCTTCCTCCCCCCCCTCCCCCGCCTCTTATTCTTCGCAGTGCTCCAAAGCCATCTGATTAAAGCCAGCCTGTGCTGTCAGGCGCCAAACCCCGCTGCACAATCTGTTAGGAATGTCTGATCTATCCCTCATGTCATAACTCACGCTGGGCTCGCCATTACCTACCCACTTGGAGATAAGACCTCGGAGCATTTTAATGGGGGGCCAAAACCGTGGCAGATGAAAAGATTAAAGAAGAGAAGAAAAAAAGACCCCATTTTAGTCACTTGCTTTTTTTTTTGTTCTTTTTTTAAGTGTGTCATTTTGCAAATGGGACATACCCCCCCCCCACCAAAAAAAACTGACAGTGATACCTAAGCTTACGAACTTAATTGGTTCCCAGATAGTGTGTAAGGCAAAAAGTTCGTCTGCCAAACTTTTATTTCCCATAAGATACCATTAATAATGACAATAATCCGTTCCCAGGTCACATAAAACATAATTTTCTACTAAATCAGCCTTAAAACTACACAAAATATACCTTATTTTATGCATGATAAATGTGAAATCGTATTGTAATTATAGAAATAAACTGTACTATATAATAAAGTCGTTTTATTTACCTTTGTGATGGTCGCTGATGTAGTTGCCTCTTGATGATATCCGAGTGAAGTTGCCGTGCTTTCTCGGCAATAATACCCTCACTCACACTGTCCCCTACTAGCTGCTTTTCGTTAATCCAAATCTACAGAAGTTTTTCAACCTCTTCTATTGCCTGAGACCATTGCTTAGAGAACACAGAAACACCCTTAGCCACACGTAGCAATGGTCGACTTAGCATACTGGTACTGGGACGCTAAGTCACACAAACGCACACCTCGTTCGTGTTTTTCGATAATCTTCTTCTGCTCGACCGTAATTTTCTTTTGTGTCCTCTTCGGTTTAACACTAGCCTGTGGTGGGGTCTTTTTCAGTCCCATAATAGCAAAAGTACTCCACTCGATAACAAACCACGTCTGTACTCAAAGAAAGTGAGTGTGGAAAACCGGCATTGTAGGGTTTGGTTCGTCCGCCGAAAAGTAGTTCGTATGCCAAGATTATATTCTTGCGAATTTAATGGTGGTAAGGCGAAAAGTCTGTGAGCTAAAGTGTTCGTAAACTGAGGTATCACTGTATTTTGTAAGTAAGGTGATCTCAAAATAGCATCCGCAAACTCAATTTGATGGAATTTGCCATTGCTGGCCCCGTGCCTGCGTGGGTTTTCTACGGGTCGTCTGCTTTCCTCCCACATTCCAAAAAACATGCATGGCAGGCTGATTGAACACTCAAAAATTGTGTTAGTGTGAGTGCCAATGGTTGTTTGTTTTCATGTACCTTGGCAACTAGTTCAGGGTGGCCCCCGCCAACTGGGATAGGCTCCAGCAAGCAACCTTAGTGAGGATGATGTGGTTCGCATTATGAATTTATGAATGAATATTGAGACAGTGATCTAAAAAGCAGAAATGTGCATACGGGATACATAATTATTAAGCTCCATATTATAATGACTTCATAAAATCTCTTACTTTTAATTTCACCAAGATCTTGCAATTACATTTTAGGTTATGGTTAAACCCTACTGGACCCTCCACACCCGGCCCACTACCTTTTCCAGTGACTCCCCTCAGTACCGATCCATGTGCACCAAATACTTACAGTTTTTGTCATGTCTTTTTTATGATGATACAAGTGCAGCTTTTTTAAGCGGAAAAAACTGATCAGCTTTTATACATGATCATTTTTTTTGGCCTAAAAACACCTTACCAAACATGGTAATTTTTTTTCAGATAAACGCCTTACTATACATGGTCGTTTTTTTTGGCCTGAAACACCTTAGAATACATGGTCGTTTTTTAGGGGGGCTAAAAACATCTTACTGTACATGCTCGCTTTTTCTGGCTAAAAAGGCCTCACTATACACTGCTGTTTTTTTCTGGCGAGCCTATGTTGCCTAAGAAGTCTGTTGTACGAACGATCCAAAGTGAACCTCACCCCACCATGGCGATTTAGTGAAGGGTTTTGCTGTTTTGCTTTACTATACACCACAGGTGTCAAAGTCAAGGCCCGCGGGCCAAATCCGGCCCGCCACATCATTTTTTTCGGCCCGCGAAAGCAAATCAAACTTGTTAAATTCCATGACGATTGCTAAAATCTGAGCCAAAATGTCATATTTTTGGATGTCAACCACAATAAAAGTCATTATTCTTGACTTCAGATTTGAAAACGAGTTATTCATTAATTTGCTGTGTGCTCTATATGTAATATTTGAAGGGATTTAAACATTCTAATGGGTTCCCCAAATTCAACAATTTTTTTGTGGGTGCTAAAAACACCTTACTGTGCATGGTCGCTTTTCTGGCTAAAAAGGCAGCAATACGTCTGTGTAAGCTCTCAGTCGTACAGGAGTGGTCCACCGATGAAAACGTTTCTTCAGTCGTCATCTGTACTTCTTTAAAGCTATCGGACGTTTGGATTCTTATCCAAGAGGCTTCGTCAGCGAACTAAAATCTTTTGCTGGTAGTTTCGAACCTATATCTATCCCTACTGTCCAGACGTGACGGTGCCAGACTCTGCTATGATTGGTCCCTGCTCTCAGGTTGGGGGGAGCGAAGGACAACTCCCTGCGGCTACACTGATTAATTTCTATTGTCCTGACTGATTACTTCTAATGTCCCGCCTGAGTATGGGGTCTATGACTGACCTGATTGCCCCATTTGCTCTGGTATCACCTCATCAGCATAACTAAGCTATGTTGCCTAAGAAGTCTGTTGTACGAACGGTCCAAATTGAACCTCCCCCCACCATGGCGATTTAGTGAAGGGTTTTGCTGTTTTGCCTTACTATATATATACACACTTTTCCAGCTAAAAACGCCTAACTATTCACGGTCGGTTTTTTTTCGGCCTCAAAACGATAAATTCCTTGTGTGTTCTACGTATTTGGCCAATAAAGATGATTCTGATTGTGAAAAAGTAGCTTAAACCAGAACTTCCTTCACAATCCTCATGTAGAATTTTGTCATGTTTACCTCCCAGGCTGCCTTTGGTGATCCCTGCGCCAGCGGCCAGTTGACTGAATCTGGCAAGTGTTGTAGTGTTTGTCCCGTTGGCTTTGGAGTGATCGCGGAGTGCGGTAAAGAAGATACTAAATGCACACCGTGCCCACAGGGTAAGCAATTATCTTCTAGTGTTACCCAACTAATACGGAAGACCTGTCTAATTGTTGCTTTTGTCTGAGCGAGAGGCGCATCATGTCAGACTAACAAGCGGCCTGTGTCATTATTATTCTCACAGGAACTTTCTCCTCCTCCGAAGACCTCAGCCGTTGTCTCCCGTGCTCGCGGTGCCCGTACGGCGTCCCCATTTTTGCCGCGTGTTCCGCCACGGAAGACACACAATGCGAATGCGACAGCGGCTTCTTCTACTTTCGAGCATACGGCCTATGCGCGCCTTGTTCCAAATGCAAGCGTGGCGAGGGGGCGGCGCAGGAGTGTGGTCCCAAAGGGGACACACAGTGCCGGCTTTGTGGTCCAGGAACCTTCTCTGAAGAGCACGCTAACACCAAACCGTGCCAGAGCTGCACACACTGCACGGAGAGCGAGGTGGAGATCCGGGCCTGCATGCCGAACTCGGACACACTCTGCATGGGTAAGTCGCGAGGAAAATAGAGAGAAGAAAACTGAAGACGTGTTTTTAACCACACTGACTTTGGAGGAACAACTAACAAAGCCGTACACTTGTGTCCACCATGTCATTTCAGAAATACAATAGTGAGCAACATTAAAGCAAACCATTTCATTTCACAAATATGTTAAACCTGCTCGCCTTTATCTATTTCCTTCCATTATCAATATGATTGGGCAACTGTGGAGCAAAAAAAAACAAAAAAAAACTATCAATTAAACCATTCATCGATCTTCCAAATGTTTTTTGGAGTATTTCAACTTCAGTTTGTGAATTTGTCTGAAGCGATTGAATTACACACTAATATAAATCCATCTAGCTGGTTAGCTAGATGTCCATCTGACTAGCTTGCTATCTATCTTGCTAGCTATCTATCTTGCTAGCTATCTATCTTGTTAGCTAGTGAGCTATCTTGCTAGCGAGATAGCTAGCTATCTTGGTAGCTGGCTAGGGATTTTGCTAGATATCTATCTTGCTAGCTATCTGTCTATCTTGCCAGCTCGCTAGATAGCGAGATGGCTAGCTAGCTGCTATCTGTCTCGCTAGCTATCTATGTATCTTGCTAGCTAGCTGTCTAGGTTGCTAGCTAGTGAGCTAGCTAGTGAGATAGCTCACTAGCTAGCAAGATAGATAGCTTAGCGAGATCGATAGCTAGCGAGTGAGATATCTCACTCGCTAGCTATCGATCTCGCTAACTAGCTAGCGATCTTGCTAGCTAGCTATCTTGTTAGCTAGCTATCTATCTGTCTCGCTAGCTATCTTGCTAGCTAGCCATCTATCTCGCTAGCTAGCCATCTATCTTGCTAGCTAGCCATCTATATCGCTAGCTAGCATCTATCTCGCCAGCAAGCATCTATCTCACTAGCTAGCCATCTATATCGCTACCTAGCCGCCTCGCTAGCTAGGCGCCTTGCTAGCTAGCCGCCTCGCTAGCTAAGCGCCTTGTTAGCTAGCCACCTTTCTAGCTAGGCACCTCGCTAGCTAGCCATCTCACTAACTAGCCACCTCCATAGCTTTTTAGCTAGCTAGCAAGCCAAGTGTCTCACCAGCTTGCGGACAACCAAGCTTTTTCATCGACTAAGACCATTTTTGTGCCTTGGCAAATCATCCAATTTCACCTCATTTTCCCCCAAAATAGTAGTCTTCTCACTGAGCAGTTGTTCCTCACACGTGTCCCCGTTTTCAGTCGAAAATGATAATGAGGTGTTTTTTTTTTTAACTTCCCAATTGAAAACAGTTTTCTCATGTACGTTCCAAAGGTCTGATGTCGTGTGAAAGAACAGCCAAAATGACCATTTCGATCACTTCAAACAAATGTCACATAAATGGCTTCTGAGAGATAAAAAGAATCTGAAAGTAGTGGGAGGGATTTAGAGGAAAAACACGGACATGTGGTCAACATCTGAATCCACACCTCAGCAGAACTGGAGAATTTACCAACCGGGAAATAGCACCAGAGAAGAAAAGAGCACTGTAGTTAACCGTTTGGAGGTTAACTGCTCCAAGGACCAAATTGGAGACGAGCCATTGGGCTCGTCTCCCGGCTTTCCAAAATTACTGCCCCCTTACTACCAGGGGGTAAGGTCATCTGTACACATGTCGTGACTCTTTGACCTGCCAAGGGTCACCAAAGTAGCTGGTGGCTTTTGAGCCTAAAATAGTCAAACCACAGGAGGGAGACAAAGGCTGGGAAAATTGGAGAACGGAAGATTTCAAACCTCAGGGGAGCTCAACGGCTGATACTATCAGTCAGAGTTGAAGCATTTGGTACCTGAGCCTTCAAGAGACTTTTAACGGATGACCCCGACAGTCCCAGAGCAATATTCGTCCTATAATTTGACAAAACAAATGAAACATTGAACTATAATACATCATACTCACCACAGATGCTAATTATGAAATTTCGTTTGTTTTGCTAGGTGAAATTTGCCTGTATTTAGTTTCGCTCTGACTAACCAATCGTGGGACATAAAACTAGTAAAACATTACAAGATGAGTCTATGTAAGCTCTCTGTCATACAGGAGTGGTCCATCGATGAAAAGGTTTCTTCAGCAAAAATATTTAGTTCGCTTTAGTTAGCTTTTCGGATGAGGAGCAAAACATTTGACACCTTCAAAGAAGTACAGATGACAGCTGAAGAAACTTTTTCATCGATAACAAGAGTACGATCGATATAATTTTATGGCATAAATGTAATTACAATTGGAAAATAGGCCAATACTACTAAGGAACATACCAACGCAATTCACCCGTCCTTTTCTCCATTAACTATCTATTAGCTAGCTAGATTTCTATCTGTTTGAGTTACTTCCGGGTTGAGTGAAGGCATAGCAAGCTATCTGTTAGCTAGCTAATTTTCTATCTATTTGAGTTACTTCCGGGTTGAGTCAACACTGGCGCATGTGGCTGCCGCTGCTCACCCAAAGAAAAACTCATCCTGTGACTGTAAAGTGCCCTTAAGAGTTTTGAAAGGCGCTTATAAATTAAATGTATTATTATTATTATTATTATTATTATTATTATTATTATTATTATCGTCATTGTCATTGTCATCACTGTTATCACTGTTGTCGTTATTGTTACTGTTGCTGATACTGTTGTTACTGTTGTTGTTGTTATTATATGTACTAACTAGACTTCTTTCCCCAGACAAAAAGCTACACATTCTCTCCGATGGATCCCGTGACTCGCCGAGCAAGTCCGGTGTAGAGGACGTGACGCCAGGCGGAGAAAGTTTAACCCCGGGGACCCCCAAGTTCACCCCACAGGGTGGAAAGAGCAGCAACAACATCCTGATCTATGTTTCCGTGCTAGCTGCGGTCGTCCTGGGCCTTCTCGTTTACGTGGCTTACAAGTGGTAAGTCCTCATCGGTGTCCTTGTTTGGTCCGATAAAGGATTCTAGAAAAAAAAGCTCGTCTTCCTGACATTGTTTTCTCTGCTGGTCGCAGCTGGCGATCATGTAAACAAAAGAAGGCCCTGTCAAAAATGCGCGCTGCTGAGTTGGGAGCGTCTCCAGAAGGCGAGAAGCTACAAAGTGACAGCGGAGTTTTTCTCGATTCGCAAAGTCTGCAAGACAATCAGCCTTGCAAAGGTGCGGTATGCTACTAACGAGCACATATTTATAGTGAGGATTCAAAACTACAGTGATATCTCGGCTTATGAATTTAATTGGTTCCCAGAAAGTGTGTATCAGGCGAAAAGTTCATCTTCCAAACATTTATTTCCCACAAGAAACCATTAAAATGAGAATAATCCGTTCCCAGGTCCCCATAAAAATATTTTTTTACTAAATAAGCCTTTAAACAACACAAAATATACCTTGTTTTATGTATAATAAGTGTGCTATTGGTTTATAATTAAATAAATAAATTGTACTATAGAAACTATACAATGGAATACATACATATTGCTCTATATAGCTTTAACAATAGCTGAAGCTGCAATAAAGCACTAACATGGGAAAAAAATGCTTGCCCCTTGTGGAAAGGAAAAAACGTTGCCAGAGGTCTGGCCAGCACTTTATCGGCACCCCGAGCAAGAAAAACCAAAACCCGAACAAATTCGGGAATGGCACCTGGCGTCATATTTTCAATTCCAGAATAAATTCGAGAATGGCAGTGAATGAGTTAAGGAATAACTAGTTTTTAAATTTGAAGTAAAAAATAATGACTTATCATGATTTACATCCACATGTCCACTTTTGTTTCACACATATAAGGTAATTGCACGTCGTAGCGAAACTGTTCATTGGCATTATTAGCTATCTAGCTGGCTGGCTATCTAGCTGGCTATATATTAGCTCTATGGCTTTCTAGCTGGCTGGCTTTCTAGTTACCTATCTGTTAGCTATCTGGCTGGCTAGCTATATAGCTAGCTATATAGTCAATATTTAGCTGGCTGGTTATCTTGCTAGCTATCTATTAGCTATCTATTGGATTGGATTGGATTTGCCTTTATTAGTCTCACAGTGGAGAAATTTACATTTCACAGCAGCAAAGTGATGAAAGGAATGAAAGTAGCAAAACAAAATACATGAGCTGCTGGAAAGGCAGCCACTCTCGCGGCGCTGCTATTAGCCCTCTATTAGCTAGCTAGGTCGCTTTCTATCTATTTGGGTCAGTTCCGAGTTGCTGGCGCGTGTGGCTGCCGCTGCTTACCCGCAGGAAAGCCTATCCTGTGACTGTAAAGTGACCTTGAGAGTTTTGAAAGGCGCTTATAAATGACATGTATTATTATTATCACATGAGACAATTTGAAATTTTGCTTCAGACTTTTTTTTTGGGAGTTTGCATGTTCTCCCCGGACCCGCGTGGGTTTTCTCCGGGTTCTCCGGTTTCCTCCCACACTCCAAAAACATGCATGGCAGGCAGATTGACCACTCCAAATTGTCCCTAGGTGTGAGTGTGAGAGTGACTGTTGTATGTCTTTGTGTGCCCTGTGATTGGCTGGCAACCAATTCAGGGTGTCCCCCGCCTCGTGCCCGAAGACAGCTGAGATAGGCTCCAGCAACCCCCGCGACCCTAATGAGGAATAAGCGGCACGGAAAATGAGATGAGATGAGAGCTTCAGACTTTAGCAAGCATCATAGAATTTCACTAGTTCGATTTGCTTTCGCAGGCCGAATAAAATAACGTGACGGACCATATTTGGCCCCCGAGCCTTGACTTTGACACCTGTGACCTACAGGTACAAAAAGAGACAGCAAGCTGGACACCCGCCTCTACATCAACCTGGCGCCCACCCGACAGCAAGAAATCGAGCGCCTCCTGCAGGAAGGAGCGGGCAGCGGCTGGCGCCAACTGGGTCAGGCGCTGGGGTACGAAACCGAACAGCTGGACCTGTTTGGGCGCGGCGAGGCCCCCGCGCACACTCTGCTCTCCAATTGGGCTTTGAAAGAAGGTTCCACTCTGGGAGTGCTGTGTTCGGCGTTGGCTCGCATCGAGAGGCCCGACGTGGTTTCGGCGATAAACTGCCCCACACAGGGTGTCTCGGTCGTTTGATGCAGACCCTCCCCCCCCCAACCACACCACCACTCACACACTTACATGCACAGGCCCACTCACGCCATTTTAAGACTATCAAGCATGGCAGTGGTTGTTTGTTCATCCTGGAAAAATGTCATTCGTTCGAATACTGTATACAGAGAAAAAATATTGTCCCATAAAGTGTCATTTTACTGAAGGATTTCTACAAGTGCCTTAATCAAAACTACAGTGATACCTTGGCTTAAAAACATAATTGGTTCCCAGACAGTGTGTAAAGTGAAAAGTGTGTATCCCAAAAATTAATTTCCCATAGGAAACCATTAAAATGAGAATAATCCCTTCCCAGGTCACCATAAAACATAATTTTCTACTTTCTAATGTTCTAAGCTTTAAAACTACACAAAACATACCTTATTTTATGTATAATAAATGTGCTATAGTATTATAATTAAAGAAATAAACTGTACTATATAATAAAGTCGTTTTAGTTACCTTTGTGATGGTCGTTGATGGCTTGATGGTATGGAGTGACCGGTTTCATCAGCATTAAACACTTGATGAGGAACGTAGCCTTCTTTCACCATTTTGAGGAATGATCCCTTGTCGGTGCTTTCTCTGTGATAATTCTATCTAGTTCCTCATCAATTGTGTTCTGTTTAGCTGGGTTGATAGCTTTTTGCATCAACTGTACAGATAGCCTGTGCGGGTTATTTGTGGAGTCTGATTGATGGGAATTTTAACCTTGCAGTCTACACTCTGCCTTTGAACTATCAAAGTTATCAAAATTTCACTGTTTTCTATCCAGTTTGTCACTCTGTCTCTCATCTACCTGTCTCTTTAATGTTTAAAACACCTTCCTTCACTGCTGCGTTCTTGACCAATCACGTGGCTTTAACCGACGACTGGGGGCGGGGAATAGAGGACCAAAACAAGCTGGCTGCCATTGTATTGTAGGAGTCCGGGCTCGTTCGCGAACGACATTAGTCATTGTGGCAGCTCCGTGTGTATCCCGAAAAATAGTTTGTATGACAAGATAAAATTTTCATTAACGTTCGTAAACCGAAAAGTTCGTAAGCCAAGGGGTTCGTAAACTGAGGCCCCACTGTACAGTGATACATCAGTTCAGAACACCTTGCCTGACGAACTTTTCAGTTTACAAATGTTAAATTTATGAAAATCTAACCTTAGATTAAGCACTACTTTTCGGGATACACACCCACCACAGCTGGCGGATTAACCTTCGGCGGAAGAACACCAAAGCACACGACCGAACAGCGCCCCCAGAACATTTACACCATTGCGCGGTAGATGACAAACGCAAGGAACGCCAAGCCTGTGCGTCCAAACAACCTGTATATAACTGTTGAGGTTAATACACCACAATCGTTTTCAACAATACTTTTGCTGTAATTGTGACAGGTTACAAAGTACCTTACTATATATCTGAAATGTTTATTTAAACAAGGAACACCTGCTTTGATTAGTGTTTCGTGTCCGACCGATTTAAATTGTTGGACAGGAAGTTGTTGTGGGCATACGTTTGCATTCAAAGTAAACCACGGTGGATGTACACCATCACTTGTCTGTGTTTTTTTTCTGAATCCCACAACACCGTATCTCCCTTACCATAGTGGAGAGCGTAACATTTTGGAGGCACCGCCGTTGTCTACCAGCCGTGGGTAGAAGCCGTGGGTTGTTGCGGACCACACGTCGATTGCGTCCAAGGATTTTTTTTACAGATACTTTTGCTGTTATGGCACCGAAAAAGACCCCACCACAGGCTCGTGTTCAGCCAAAGAAGACACAAAACAAAATTACAGTCGAGGAGAAGAAGGAGATCCTTGAGAAACACGAACAAGGTTTTCTAAGTCCATTTCAACGTGTATCATTGTGTTCAGCTGATAGAAAAGGCTTGGCATGATGTTACCCTTCGATCCTTGAAAGCAGCACGGAAGAATTTGTGTCCCGCATGCATCATTGAGAGGGACTTTGAAGGATTTGATCCTCATGACTCTGTTGTTTTGGACGACATTGTTTCCATTGGACAGAACTTGACACTCGAAGTGAATGCAGATGACATTGAGGAGCTTGTTGCTGACCATAATGAGGTCCTCAACACACAGGATTTGATTTGCCTTCAAGAGGACAAGCAGAAGCAAGCCGGAAAGCAACAGGTGTCAATTAAGAGCCATCAACGACCATCACAAATGTAAATAAAGTGGCTTTATTATACACTGTAGTGTATTTCTTTCATTACAATACAATAGCACATTTATTATACATAGAATAAGGTATGTTGTGTGTAGTTTTAAAGGACAACCGACGTCTCCGGACAAGTTCTGTCCATAATTTGTAAAATGGCTTCAAATGACTTCTACTGAGCGTATTTTACAAAGATTCTACCGCATATAGCTATATTTTACGTTTTAAGACTTGCGCTAAATATTCCAGAAGTCTTGTTTTTGAGTTGGTTACGAGTCCTCACCCTACGTCACTGAAGGAACGTCCCTGACCAAAAAAAGGACACATTGTAGCAGTCCTTCCATCACGTAAAATCATTTTGCTGTACTTGTTTGGTCTGAAAACTTCATGTTGCACCAAAAAGAGGCAGGAGAGGGCGACAAAGCTCCGTGTAAGGAATTAATCAGCCTGTGGAATTCCTTACAAGGAGCTTTGTCGCCTTTTTCTGCCTCTTTTTTAGTGCTATATTTTCCCCCCCTATTGCTTCAAAATGGCACGGAATAAATTCTTTAATCGATTGCAAACATGTATGCTTTCCTCTTCAGAACTATTTGAATCATATTCATAACTGTATAAGAAGAAAGCATATTCTTCAAATCTGAAGCCATTGTTTTGGGGTGACACCACGAACAAGGGGGCGGGACCTTCTGAAACTGGCCACTTCCGGGTTCATTTTTTTGCAGATTTTGGACACTTTAAGTAATTTTTATTGGTGTTTTGCATTTGACTAAAAATATCAGCCTGCGTGTTTTGGGTATTTTAGATGCTATAAAATGTTTTTCTAATGTCAGTTAGGAAACAAATAAGTGATGTCGGTTGTCCTTTGAGGCTTATTTAGTTCAAAATTATATTTTATGGAGACCTGGGAACGGATTATTCTCATTTTAATGTTTTCCTATGGGAAATTAATTTTTGGGATACACACTTTTCACCTTACACACTCTGTCTGGGAACCAATTAAGTTCGTAAGCCAAGGCCCCACTGTATTTGTTTTTATCGATAATCACCTCCACAGGCCACAAAATGTATCTACAATTGGAACTGTCATAGTGAAACATTCGTTTTTAATATGCGAGACCCGAGGGTGTCAAAGTCATTTTTTGCCGCGGGTCACATTGCAGTTACGGGCCTTTATGAATTCGGGGAAGCCATTTAAAATCATTAATAGCTTCCTCATATTACGTATAGAGCGCACAACAAATTAACTCATTCGCTACCATTCCCGAATTTATTCGGGAATTGAAATGTGTGACGTGGAGCGCCATTCCCGAAATTGTTTGGGCTTTGGTGCCGATAAAGCGCTGATCATACCTCTGGTAATGCTTTTCCCCTTCCACGAGGCAGGCAGCATTTCCCTTTTTTCCCATTTTAGCGCTTTGTTACTGTAACTGTTGTTAAAGCGCTATATAAATCAATATATATGTATTGTATTGTATTTTGTACAGGTACATGTTAAATTTCACAATTCGGTCGGGAGACTCCCGATTTTGACCACAAGACTCACTTTGTAAAGCAACTATTGACACAATACAGTTCATTTGTACACACAAGAAAATGTAAAAACAAAATAATGTTATACTAATTGAATGTATAAATAAATAATGAAAGCATTTTTGTGTTTTATTTACTTCTATTTTTGAGTTTTACTTTACTTCTATTTACTTTACACTTTTGTAACGCTCACAATATTTTAACACGCACCAGAGTCGGAAGTACATAAATCTCCCATTTTATGATTTCTGAACCTTAACATGTATGTGTACAGCCGCCCCCATTTCAAGCTCATATAACTCCAGACCCATATAACTTAGGAATTAACTATTTATATCTGATGAAAGAAAAGAGTCTACGGTTTCTCACGCTGAATTGAATGTTTATGTATTCCTTAAACTCAACATGCTGTGGGTCCTGAAATTTGAGTGAAAATGACAAAAACCCTGGCATTAAAGTGGACGCATTTTTGCACATCATCTGACAGCGAATGAGTTAATGAATAACTAGTTTTCAAATTTCAAGTGAAAAATAACAACTGTTATTGTGGTTTACATCGGACAATTTGAAATTTTGGTTCAGACTTTAACAACTATCATGGAACTTGACATGGTTGATTTGCTTTCGCGGGCCGAATAAAATAATGTGGCGGGCCAGATTTGGCCCCCGGGCCTTGACTTTGACACCTATGTTCTCGACATTGTCCATTTTTTTTCTATACACATGAGCCAATTTTAAGTAATCTACACCTACAAATAGATTCATTGAATTTCTCCCAAAGGGTCTCTTAATAGAACACGTGACAATAGTTAAAGACTGAAAAGTAGATTGCATGCATAAAGGAGATCATTGTTGACAAAACACTTAAAATATCTGTATCAGCGTATGTCATTTTTTATTATTTTGTTCTCTTTTGATATTTCAAAAAAGAGCCAAACATCAAAAAAGAGGCAGTTTTATGGTTGATTTTTAACTCTACTTTAAGCTCTTCCTCGCCGTGATTGTAAATATTATTTTGTCTGTCCATAGCATACGTCGAGTTTCAGATGGAGAGAACTGATGAAAGGGATTACAACTGAACATCTTTCCTTTTTTATTTCCTGTATTTATTTTACGACCATTTCAAATAGGAATCCTTCCACGCTACGCTAGGACATCTGTGTGATGTTCTCAGATGGCTTAGCATATATAGCATATACTCAACGATAATCATGGAGTTTTTGTCACTCATGCCGATTTGATGGATTACACAGTGAGGAGGGATGCGGGGCCGGGGGGGTTGGTCTAAATCCAGATGTATTTGGACTGCGCTGTCCCTTATTAAGGGATTTAAGTGCAATGAGAACCTTTCCTCTCCAAAAGAGAGCCCTAAAGGGGGGGGGGGTGCTATGTGCTAAAGCTGTAATGAAAATAGAGTGGAGCAAAGCTTTTTTTCCTCACAACTCCAATCTGCTAATGATCTTTCTTGTTCTCTTGCAATGTGCCTGAATGGCCAAAACTAGCGTCACACACCATTACACACACGCAATACGGCTTAAAGGGTAAAGGGCTGAACATTGTCCCCTCACTCGCTCATATATTTAAAAGGACTTCAAAAGCCCCCCCGAGACAGATTTTTTTTTTTACACTGGCTATTAGTGGATAATTTCTCTCTCTTGAATCTGACACCGGATGCTGATGTCACTGTTAGTAAGCGTAATTATCGCGACGTCTGTCTTCTGAGGTTTCTGGGTAATAAGCCCACAATGCTAAAAATTATAAACTACTACGGGGATGCATCTGAGAAATTAAAAAAGGGGGGCCAGTTGCCCCCCATATGTGTGAAAAGGGGGCCGAATTCTAAAATGGATGGGGCCCGATTTAACTAGATTGCCAAAGTATACAACACTGATAGAAATAAATGAAAATACATTCATTGGTGCATGAGATTTTTAAATTACAAATGAAAAACTATGATTGGATTAAAATCAATTGTTCTAATACGTATATCAACAACTTTAACTCAAGTCAAATAATTTATTCCTACATAAAATAAACCGATTTAGGACAATATTTCTTACTTATGTCTACTTAAAGGACAACCGACACCATTTTTTTGTTTCCTAACTGACATAAGAAAAACGTTTTATAGCATCTAAAATACTATAATTTTCGTGGTATTATTCATGTTCGAACGCTCCATATTGTCACCATCCCCCATTTTCGATGTAAATACTGCAATGCACCATGGGTAAATAATCATTATAATAATAATACATTTCATTTATAAGCGCCTTTTAAAACTCTCAAGGTCACTTTACAGTCACAGGATCAGCTTTTCTGTGGGTGAGCAGCGGCAGCCACACTTTTTTTTCACTTTTGTTTTTTGTTTCAAGCTCTGTCGTCTGCCTTTCCTGTTCATGTGCAGCTCTGTGTTTCCTGCTGCGTGTGTCCCCTCCTCTACCATGGATCTTGACCAATCACGTGCAGTTTTAATGGAAGACTGGGGGCGGGGAATAGAGAACAAAAAAAGTCAGCTGCCATTTCCAGCTCTTCATTCGCTTCAGAGATCCAGCTCCAAGAAATGGACACATCGCTCATTGTGGCGCTCCGTGTGTTTCCTGAAAAATAGTTTGTATGCCAGGATTATATTTTCGCGAATTTAACGTTCGTAAAGCGAAAAGTTCGTCAGCTAAAGCGTTCGTAAACTGAGGTATCACTGTACAGTCAAACATCGGTTTTCGAACGTCTCGGTTCTCATCCCATTCGGTTTTCAAGCAAAAATGTCATATTTTTTATGCCCCGGTTACAACCGAAATTTGGTTCTCAACCAAACTGAGTGCATCTGAATGCATCACTCGACTACCCTGTGCTTCCTTATATGTCACGTCTTCCTCATTGTCTCATTGTGACCGACGCATTAATATTGTTGTTGTTTTATTTTTGCGAAAATGCTGACATTTTTGGTTAAGATCTCCTGAATAGTATGATTTTAAAGCAAGCAGAGGATGGTTTGAAAAGTTAGTGTGCCCTGTGTTTGCCCAAAGACAGCTGGGATAGGTGCCAACATGCCCCGTGGCGGAAAGAAAATTAGTGAAAATAAAAGTTTGTTTTTATAGAATTTTACACATGACCTGCCTATTATTAAATTTTTATCCGGTTTATGCGATGAAATAGTTTAAAAGTTGTTTTCTAGACTTTGAACGGATTAAGATTTTTTACATTGATTTTAATGGAAAGTGCTGTTTAGGTTTTCAAACAGGTTTCTGAAATGGATTATGGTTGAAAACCGAGGTATCACTGTATTTAGTTTTGGTCTGACACCTGAAAGAGTCCCCCCCCCTCCACTAGGTCAGACCAAGGATGTACAAAAAGAAACTGTTTATTATCTTTTAAAACGTTTGTACACTCAGTATGGCAATGTGCTTGCACAATACTTACTTACAGTTGAGTAGGGTGAAAATTTTTGTACATTATTTAAAAAAAAAATAGAAAAACAAAAATCACCCCGCCCCACACTAACATGAGCCGGCAATGGTGACGTAAGGGTCAAGCTGGTCACTTGTGGCTCCTGCATACACATAATAACATATTTACACTTGAGAACCATGACATGATCATTTTACAAAGTTTAAACATTCCCCAAAATGACAATTTGATAATATCCACAATGAATGCAATAGGCTGCCGATGGTTGATGGGATTTGTGGCAAATGAATAAAAAGGCTGCGTTACTCAGAATTACATTACCGATAATTAAAATCTAATGTGGATAAGTTAAAACTGTAATGCTACACACTTCTGCGTGAGTCCAGTTTGAAGAGGAAATGAGGAGGGGTGGTTAAAGGGGGGGGGGGGGGGGGGGTGGCAGTACGTCGTCATCAAACCATGCTATTGAGATCGTAACTGACGGGAACAGATAAAAAGACAGTGCGTGACAAAAAAAAAAAAAAAAAAAAAAATGGCTGACCAGCACACACTGTGGACCTCGAGGCGACCTGCAGGCGTTTCAACGAGTGAAAGCTTCGGACCTCCGTGTTTAAAAAGCAGCACCAGAAAAATGAAGCGGATTGTTCGTTGATCCGTTTTCAAAAGTGGAACGTGTGTCAAAAGAAACAAGAGTTAGCTTGTTCTTCAATCAGAGCTGTTTAAAAACCCCAAAAAATTCAATGAAGTAAAACAGTTTGTGGAGATTGCATGTAACATCCCTGTCCGTCCGTCCGTCCGTCCGTCCCTGCGGGGATTCAACGTCGCATTATAAATAAAGCGCAATGGTAGGTAGGTCAAAGGGTGGGGGAAAGGCAAAAAAGTATGCGGTCAGTAGACGTCCGTGTCCTCCTTGGGCTTGTAGACGGCGCCGAATCTCTGCATATACTTCTTGATGTATTCCTTGGTCTTGTGCTTGACGTTCTCGTTGCAGTCCAAGTCCTCCGGGTTGGTGCACGCTTTCAGTTCCTTGTTCATGACACCGTGCGTTAGCTAATGGGGATAAGGGAAATATATTAGTGGGCGGGACATGACGGTGACGAGGCGAGGAAGTTCTACAATCTGAATTGGATTCGAATCAGGAAATAGGAGATTATTTTGAAAAGCCATTCCCAAATTTATTCGGGTTTTGATTTTTCTTGCGGGTGGTGCCGATAAAGCGCTGTCCTTGGCCTCTGGCAATAATAATAATAATAATAATAATATATTTCATTTATTAGCGCCTTTCAAAACTCTGGTCACTTTACAGTCACAGGATAATTTTTTCGTGGGTGAGCAGCGGCAGCGGAAGTAACTGAAATAGATAGAAAGCGAGCTAGCTAATAGATAGCAAAGAGAAAACTCCACTCAACCCGGAAGTAACTCAAATAGATTGAAAGCTAGCTAGCTAATAGATAGCGAACAGATGGCTAGCTAGGCCTTCACTCAACCCGGAAGTAACTCAAATAGATAGAAAACTAGCTAGCGAATAGATAGCGAAAAGATAGCTACATAGGCCATCACTCAACCCGGAAGTAACTCAAATAGCATCTTTTTGGACACATACATTTGGCAGTGAATGAATCTTGGCTTGCCTGAGTTGCACTCGGGCACTCTATGCGTCACTTATGCACAAATTAGCTAGCCTATGAAGTGCTGCCTCTACATGTAAAAAATATTTTATTTCCTTTACCTTAATGGTCATTCGCCTTTCCTGTATACAGACGCTTCCCTACTTATGAACATTCGAGTTACGAACAACGGTACATACAAATATTTTTGTTGTAACATATGTAGTATTCTCTCCAGTTGTACATATACATATATTTATATAGCATATATTTTATTACATGTTTATTTTTCAAACCAATACATGTTACTCATACAAGCCTTAAAAATACTTATATAAGCCTTAAACATACATTCCATACAAAATATAGCACTGAAGCAACCTATGAACAAATTCAACTTATGAAAAAATTCACCTTACGAACGACTGTTGGGAACGTATCTCGTTCGTAAGTTGGGGGGTGTCTGCATTGTGCATGTTGCGCAATAGCTCACAATCGGTAAATTTTAGCAAGGTAAAAATGTGTGTGTAAAAGGGGTTGCAATTTGTGACTTTGGGCTGTTTTTCATGAGTCATTGAAACATCTGAAACATATTTAAAACATGCCTTGAATTACAAGGGAAAATTGGAGAAAAAAAATATGGAACATTTCAACTCATGCTACATTTGCTAACTGCAAAGCTAGCAGCCGATTAGCAAAGTTGGTGCCATTAAACTAATACATGATCTTTGTTTCTTTTTCGGAGAAGAAACAATCCATAACTGTTACCTTTCTTGCCAGGTGTTTGAAGTCTTCAGTGTTGCTGATGCGGCCGTGTTTGCAGTCCGGCTTCCGATAAGGATTTAAACATTGCACAATAAACTGGGACATCTGAGGAACAAACGCGCGCGCGCACACACACACACACACATGTTAAAAAGTGACAAGTTCATGGCCAACAAAGAGGAGCTCATAAGGTGGAGATTGCCTACCTCTTTGCGGAATGTCTCTTTACTTTTTTTGGCCAATTCACTTGAAGTGTCTGCTTCGGCTGTTTTGGTTGAAAACTAAAAAAAAAAAAAAAAAAAAAAAAAACTCATTCACTGTCAATGTGCAAAAATGTGTCCACTCCAGTGACAGGGTTTTTGTCATTTTCATTCAAATTGCAGGACCCACAGAATATTGAGTTTTAGGACAAAGTAAACATACAATACAGCACAAGAAACCATAGACTCTCTTCTTTCATCAGAAAACTTATATATAGAAAAGTTATATGGGTCTGGAGTTATCTGAGCTTGAAATGGGGGAAGCTGTCCAAAATATAATGCAATACATACATATTGGTTTATATAGCACTTTAACAACAGTTGAAGCTGAAGCAATGCGCTAACATGGACAAAGGGCAAATGCTGCCCCCTCGTGGAAGGGAAAAACATCACCAGAGGTCTGACCAGCACTTTATCCGCACCCCCCCACAAGACAAAAATAATAATCAATTCGGGAATGGCGCTTCACGTTACACTTTTCAATTCCTGAATAAATTCGGGAATGTCAGCGAATGAGTGAGTTAAAAAAGTTGCTGCTGTGGACTGCAAATGTCCCCATTGTGGGACTATTAAAGGCTTTCTGATTCTGAGTGTGATGTCTTTCAAAAGGTAATTTGAACTTCCATCATGATTTTTTTTCAGCTGCGTGAAAAGATGGCCACGGAAGGGGTGGAAAAACCAGCACACAAATTCAAATCTCAAAGGAGCACAACTGGGCCCCAATTGAGCATGGCAGCTGATGGCCCCAAACAGTTGGCATGGAGGTCAACCGGGGTATCAAACAGTATTTGACTACCACACCGAAGACAAGAACAGCTGAGGTGCCAAGTGCGCAGATTAAAAAAAACACACAAAAAAACAGCTGAGACAGTGAAGTAGTTTTAAAAAAAGATGCGCATGTGTCAAAGATTCAACCCCGTGAGACCTTGGGGTGCTTCTTCATGTAAAAATCACATCTCCGTTTAATTTCGTCCCAAAGACTAGCCAGTTGACCCGCTCCTTGTTCATGACGTCACTTCGGGTCAAAACTGCCTTGCTCCAGAATCAAAACAATGGCTTCAGAGTTCAGATTCGGAGAGGATGCTTTCTTGTTACTCATCCAGTTAAGAATATGATTCAAAAAGTTCTGAAGAGGAAAGCATAAATGTTTGCAATCGATTAAAAAAGTCCTTCCGTATCAATTCGAGCCGTCTGCAAGCAATGAAACCGGTGAAGATCTGGACTCCGATGTAGCGCCCAGAAAATGCACAAGATGGCGCACTAGCTGCGTTTCGTCCAGTATATGAAGCCGCTTATCAGAGCCCTAAAGCCGCCCGTGATTGGTTAAAATCCGTGGTAGAAGACAGAGGGGTGGGCTTTACGCACACACACACACACACACACACACACACACACACAGAGGAGACCGTCACACTTCGAACAAGCACACGAACATCAGATGTTGAGACGACAGAGAAAGCTCCGACAGCGCTACAGAGTAAAAATGACACGGTGGAAAGTGGATGTTTGTCCGATCGGTTTTGTCCGCTAATATGGCGATTGTTCTCTTTCACCAGGTGAACTCACAGTTAGCATGCAGTGTGACTAAATGAGTAAACATGCATCAAACTTCCGCTATCCAAGTGCCGAATCACTAACTCTGGTTAGCTTCCTCATTCACCTCCGTTGGAAATGGGCTGATTTGTCCGCTGGGAATAGTAAACTTACACCTTCTTTATGCGTGTTACCGCAATTGGCTGCGACACACAACGATTCACCATCACGTTATTTATGTACTTTTCCTTTTAATTTTACGATCAACACTGTGTTTTCAGACAAAAAAAAAGTACCCAAAATGCATTGTGTCGCTTTCGCGGTCAGGGGTGTTAAAAATGTCACGTCACTTGGGGCATCGTCACCAACTCAAAAACAAGACTTCCTGAATATTCAGCGCAAGTCTTAAAACGTAAAATATAGCTATATGCGGTGGAATTTTTGTAAAATGCGCTCAGTAGAAGTCATTTGAAGTCAAATTATGGACGCAACTTGTCAGGAGGTGTCGGTTGTCCTTTAAGTAAGTGCCAGAAAAGGGGAAAAAAAACACCCTCAGTTGAGTTTTTGGCTTGTTCAGATGCTTTCCATGATCCCAATGGGGATAGAAGTAAAAAAAGGGAGAAGAATGAGATGGCAAACACAAAAAGAGCAAATCTCTCCCCTTACTTTACAGTGCCGAGCGAAGGGGGTTGGGGGAGAATATTTAGATAAGTACTAGGACCAGGTTACAAGACCGTCATTGTCTTCAAAGGACAAATATGGAGGAGCTGGTTTAAGCGCCCTGGAGAAGGCTTGTTATGATGACGTTTGTTCCTCTCCATAAAACACAGCTGAAAGTAATCACCGGGCAGCATCTTCAATGGGCCCCGAAGAACAAACGCTATAATCAGGTCTCGGATTCAACCTCAAACCTTCTGGGAAGCGAACGCTAAGGCATCCCCATCATAGTTAAAGACAGCCAGCGCGGTGGTTGACTGGTTAGCATGTCTGCCTCACAGTGAAGAGGTCTTGGGTTCAAATCCGGGGTGTGGCCTTCCTGTGTGGAGTTTGCCTATACATTGTAGTAGATGTGCACATTTCACCATGACGTCCCTGATCCACTGCTGAAAAGGACGCTTTGATCCTCCCCTCTTTCATCTGGAACTGCTTCATGTCACAAAGAGGGTAGAGCAAGTGCTGAAGAATGAATGACTCTCTGTGTCTTTCTATTGTCATGTTATTTGCTATTTATTTTTTTTTTACTTCAACATGGCGCTGCGAGAGTGGCAGCAGCTCCTGTATTTTGTGTTCTACTTCTTTGCATAACCTTTCTGCTGTGAAATGTGCATTTCTCCATTGCGAGTATAGTAAAGGTTAATCCAATCCATATTTTCCCTATGCCTGAGTGTGACAACAGATGGTGGCTTGTCTCTTCGTGTCATGCGATTGGCTGGCAACCAGTTCAAGGTGTACCCAGCCTAAGGCCCGAAGGTTCCAGAACCTTGTTGTGATTATGCGACAGTCCACATAATGGCAGGATGGCATTTAAACACACTTTTACATGGATAATAAGTACCCTGATATATTTACAAGCGCACCTTGGAAGGATTTTCGTCATAAGTAGGAGTGCCAAGATCCATCTCGGAGTCATGGTCCATATTGGTGTCGCTACTTCCGTCCCAAGTTGGAGGATCCCACTGAGTTTGCCTGAAAGAAAAACATTCATATTTACACCATGACACTTTGAAATGTTTCGAAGGGGCCCGTCTGGATAAACATTCCCCCCCTTCCTCACCTTGTCCCAATATGGTAATAGTAGATTTTCCCTTCAGGGTCCCGTGCCACTTTCCAGTTAGGAGGTAGAACGATAGTTTTGGGTTTCGGGGGAGATGGAGGAGGCAGATCTATCACATTGTTGGGTACGATCATTTCCTGGAGGAGAGAAATAGGATTGTAATTTACCATCTGTCATATCTGCTTAGCTCGCAATGGAAAATGCGAATCACCAGATGATAATGCCTTCATGTCTCCACACAGTTCTTGGGAGTGTGAAATGTAGATGTACACTGCCCCCTTGTGACTAAATGATGCATGTGGAAAAGTAAACCTTACCTCAAATTATTTTATCTGCCTGTTGTCATAACGCAATGGTGGTTTAAACTCAAAAACACTCAAGAACAATTTACAACACGGGTGCCAAACTCAAGGCCCAGTGGCCAAATCTGGCCCGCCATATCCTTTTATTCGGCCCACAAGCATGTCAAGTGTCATGATGCTTGCTAAAGTCCGAACCGATATTTCAAATTGTCCACAATAACAGCATGATTCTTGACTTCAGATTTGAAAATGAGTTATTCGTTAATTTGTTGTGTGCTCTGTATGGATTAAAATGTTTCTTCAGTCGACATCGGTACTTCTTTAAAGGTGTCGGACGTTTCGTTAATACGGTAAAATTTGAATCTATTCTTTTTTAAGTTGAATCCTGGACTAAAAATTATTTAGTTTGTTGAAATGCCGTGCAGTCAAAATATTGTTATTTTCTGTACCATGGTGAATTAACAATAATATAATTATATAAACATTGCTATTTAGCTGGCTAGTTATCTATCTAGTTAGCTATTAGCTATCTATTTGAGTTACTTTTGGGTTGAGTGAACGCTGGCTCATGTGGTTGCCGCTGCTCACACACAGAAAAACTTAGCATGTGACTGTAAAGTGACCTTGAGGGTTTTGAAAGGCCCTTATAAATGAAATGTATTATTATTATCATCCGAAAAGCTTAGTCAGCGAACTAAAATTGTGCTGGTAGCTCTGGCCCTATATATATCCCTAATGGACAGAGCTACCAGCGCAATTTTTGGCTTCGCTGACAAAACTTTTCGGAAGAGTTAAATGTCCAACAACTTCAAAGAAGTACAGATGACGGCTGAAGAAACCTTTTCATCGATGGACCACTCCTGTACGACTGAGAGCTTACACAGACGTGCACTCTGTATGAAATATGTGGAGGCGATGAAAGATACACGACATTTATAACAGCCTTCAAGAGTAAACAGTAACTACAATGTGGCCCACTCAAAAATGAGTTTCACACCCTTGCTTTACAACAAAAGCAACACGTTCAAAAGCAAACATCTAAAGGTGAGTTATATGTATAAAAAATAAAATAAAAAAATGTTCAAAAGCTAGTGCACAGCAATCTAAAAATACCCTTTTACAGAAAAATGTGAAACATATAGTGAATTAAGGTGACTTTATTACCGGCTGGACAGTTTGGGAGGTCACAATGGTGGTGACTGTGCCTCCCTGCTGCACCACCACACCCTGCTGATGGCCAGGATACACCGTCTGGCCATGCAGGTAGCTGGCCGAGGGGTCAGAGTACGTCTGCAAAAGACAAAGGATTTGTAAATGACTGAAACGATTCACTCATGAATTTGACATTAAAGTTGTAATAATTTAATTGGTACAAATTGCTAATTTTTACAAGTCTTGCTGGTGGTCTACTTATGTACCTTTGGGATTATTGCAGTGGTGACTTCAGATGAAAATTTCCGATAGTTAACTTTCTGGATTTGATTTTATTTTGGTGAGCATACTTATTTTAAATTGCTTTTGTCACTGCATTTCACCGCAAAGTACACACCCACCCGACAGCCCGGAGAGAAGAGGCAGTGGGAGAATAATTAAGGTATGCCATCTAGTGGTGAATAGTGTTATTACAATTCAAATCCAGGTCCAGTAGAGTCGAACTCACAAAAATTAATCAAGGTCCACGCAAAATGTGAGCATTTGTGTGTTTATAATCTGCAACAGTACGTTTGATTAAAAAAATAAAACAGATATTTGACAATTTGTTTAACTCATTCACTGCCATTTACAAATTAATTCGGGAATTGCCAGGATGACGTATTTGTTCAGGTTTTGTTTTTTCTTTTGTGGTGGTGCTGATAAAGCGCTGGCTACGACCTCTGGCAATGTTTTTTTTTTGCTTTTCCACAAGGGGAGAGCATTTCCATTCCCCCCCCCCATGTTAGCGCTTTGTTCCAGCTTCAGCTGTTGTTAAAGCACTATATAAATCAATATGTATTGTATTGTATTTTGGACAGCCGCTCCCAATTCAAGCTCATATAACTCCAGACCCATATAATTTAGGAATTAACTTTTTTTCTGATGAAAGAAGAGTCTAAGGTTTCTAACACTGTATTGAACGTTTATGTTAAACGCAATATTCTGTGGGTCCTGCAATTTGAGTGAAAATGACAAAACCCCTGGCACTTAAGTGGTCATATTTTTGCACATCGTCTGGAGTTAACGTTTGATGCCTTGAAAATTATGAGGCTCACCTGCATGAACCATTTCGAAAAATCAGATATTAAAAATCCTGTGTACTTTTCTAAATTTTAAGACCTGCACTGAGTTGAGTTTTCTTGCTCCCACCTGCAGTCAAGATCCCATCCAAATGCAGAGGTACCGTATTTTCCGGTGGATAAGGTGCGCCTCAGTATAAGCCGCACCCCCAATGAATGGTGTATATCAGTGGTTCTTAATCTTGTTGCAGGCACCGAATCCCACCAGTTTCAGATGCTCATTCACCGAACCCTTCTTCCAATGTCTGTGCTTACTAACTGCAGCCTCGACTGAAGGGTGGACCTCTGAGGCGGAGGATCCACCGAACCCCTGAGACAGACTCACCGAACCCCTAGGGTTCGATCGAACCCAGGTTAAGAACCACTGGTGTATATTCAAGTTTCCATATATAAAGCGCACCGGACTATAAGGCACACCTTAAATGCATGAAACTTGTCTTCCAAATGTATTATAAAAATATATAAAAGTTTTAATCATAATAATAATACATTTGATTTACAAGCGCCTTTCAAAACTCTCAAGGTCACGTTACAATCACAGGATGAGTTTTTCTGTGGGTGAGTAGCGGCAGCCACACATGCCAGCGTTCACTCAACCCGGAACTCAAATAGATGGAAAGCTAGTTAACTAGCTAATAGATAGCTATCTATCCAGCCAGCCAGCTAAACAGCCACGTAGCTATAAATATAAGGCACACCATATTATAAGACGCTACATTAGAGGCTGGGGTTACACACTACTTCTTCTACAGGGGGAAATGGAATCGGTGGCTACGAGACCTGTTGTGGCTCAATATTACTTCACATGTAAGGTGCACCTGCGTATAAGGTGCGGGCTGATCTTTTGAAGAAAATCAAGGCTATTGGGTGTGCCTTATACAACGGAAAATACGGTACCTTGTTGAATTTTTTCTGTGACTGTACCACTGGACTAAACAGGCCTAATTCGACAAAAATCCAAGAGTTCGATCATAATATGTGTTCTTTAATTAGTGGCATTTGGCTCTTATACTATATAATGACTATCCCACCTGTATGACCGGTGCGTTGGTCTGAGGGTATGCGGCGGGGATGCTGTAGATAGTTTGGCACGGCTGGCCTTGGTAGTAGATCGCAGTTTGTGTGGCGCCCTGCGCCGGTGTTGTGGCGTACTGCTGCGCTGGCTGCGTCTGCACCGTCACGGTCTGCTGCGTGGCGGGATCCCACAGAGTGGCGTAGCCCTGCTGGCCTTGGATCTGGGGCGTCGTCTGGGCGGGAACGGACAGGACGGGCATGCTCGAATCCTGGGCTGCAGCGGTGGCGGGCTGGGCATACTGCTGGGTGTCTGCAGGCGTGAGGTTGTCGGTGGTGATGTGCTGAGAGATATTAGAAACAGGAGTGGCTTGTGAAGTGGATGACGGCGAGGGATGCCCAAGCTCTGAGACAAGTCTTTGGGGAGGAGTCAGTTCATAGGTCATGGTGGGGTCAGCTGTAGGGGTGGGTAGTAGTACTTTGCCTGCGTTGGGGTTGCTGGGATCCACAAAGGAATGGAGGGGGTATCCAGGTGGGTAAGTGATGAAGCCGGAAGTGGAGGCATAGGCCAAGGCGGGGTCATAGGCCATAGTTTGGAGCTGCTGTTGCTGCTGCTGCTGCTGCTGCTGTTGCTGCTGCTGCTGCTGTTGCTGTTTCTGGGCTTCCCTCTGAGCGACCTCCTGCTCAAACAGCTTCCTGCGTTCCTCTGTAGACAGCTTGTTGCGCTCCTTGCCGCTAACACCCCTCGGTGTCTTGGACGGGTCAAACCTGAAATGATCCACATAAAAATAAAACAACACAGCTCGACATCCTAAAGAGCGCAAAGGTCAAAAGGTCACTGCGGGAATTCATACCGTTCTTCAGTGCGCCGACTGCTCCGCTCATAGGAGGGGGGCGGCGATGTGGATCGTCGCCTCCGTCTTTCAGTGCTGCGTGGGGTTTTGTCTCGATCACGCTCCCTGTCCCGGTCTCGTTCTCTATCCCGATCCCTGTCTCGCTCCCTATCTCTTTCCCAATCCCGGTCATGGTCTCTGTCCCGGTCGCGATCTTTTTCACGTTCCCTTTCACGCTCTCGACTACCTGAGGTGTTGCGTGGAGTCGACGTTGTGTCGCGATCTCGGCTGCGATCTGTTTTTGAGACAATCGACGATCGCTCGGAATAACATTTCTGTCAAAATTATGAAAGTGATTGAAGAGCTGGAAAATTGACTTACCATTTGATTCCTTTTCGACCTGAATCTTTTTGGGTATTCTGTACACCTCCTGAAAGACAATCAGATCATTTAATGCCGAGTTTATGAGAATACAGGGTGACCCAAAAAGATGCGGACCCATGAAAATTTCAATTGTGGCTTTGATTAAAAAGCTATTTATTTCAAATTTCAACCATACATTATTCAGTTTAGGGAAGACCATTCACCAGAGTTTCAGCTATTTCTGTCAATTTTTAGTCAATTTATGGCTTTCTCAAGATGCAGTAGATCTCCCCTTTAGGGAGAAAACGTTGCTGCAGTGAGGGACTCAGTAGGATGCATCTTTTTGGGTCACCCTCCCTAAAGAGGAGTGTGTAAATGTGATTGAGAACTTTGTCAGACGAGTACAGGTCTGCTTGCAACGAAATGGTGGACATTTGGAACACATCTTGGGAAAGCCATAAATTAACTAAAAATTGACACAATGGTCTTCCATAAACTGAATGAAGTGTGGTTGTAATTTCAAATAAATAGCTTTTTAATCAAAGCCACAATTGAAATGTTCATGGGTACACATCTTTTTGGGTCACCCTGGAAATGTACATGGAATATAATTGAATTATTGGGAGTTCAATCTGGTAGTTGGACATTTTGTTTCTGATGCCCTTAGGACA
Source organism: Hippocampus bargibanti (assembly GCF_051943395.1). NCBI lineage: Eukaryota > Metazoa > Chordata > Actinopteri > Syngnathiformes > Syngnathidae > Hippocampus > Hippocampus bargibanti. The sequence goes on along the minus strand of NC_142739.1, from coordinate 23,494,315 downwards.
GCGGGAAAAAAATCATTGGAACAACCCTACTGACTCTGGAGGACCTGCACACTGCAAGAATCAAGAGTGCGGAGAATCGTACTGGACCCTACGCACCCTGCTCACCACCCTTTCCAGCGACTCCCCTCAGACAGGCGCTACCAAATCCAGTAGAAATTTAAATAGCTTCTTCCCCCCGTCACTATTAACTCTCTAAACAGTAACGCAAAATATAACTGCATAGAGCCTCAATTGTTCTTATGATGATATTAGTGCAGCGTGTACTAGCGTAGACAAATTCCTTGTGTGTTCTACATACTTGGCAATAAAGATGATTCTGATTCTTATTCTTTCAGTGAAACTTTGAGCTCACCTTGAGATCTTTCCAGCTTTCCAGAAGCCTGGCTGCCATGCTGCTAATGTCCAAAGCGCTAACTTGGGGCTCTTGACTCCGCTCACTTTCCACATCTGAAATGCCTTCTTCTTCATCCTGGGAAGGCGTTTCAACGGCTGGCGGATCTGCGGGTGCTGGTGTGTCTTCAGTGGGCAGGATGACCTCTGGGGTGTCAGAGCTTGGGGGAGCAACAGGGGCAGGTGCATCCAGTTGGGCATCGGAGCAAATGGGTGGATTTTCGGGCTCAGGTGTTTCTGTCTTCGGGACCATCTGCTCTACGGGTTGTTCTGTTAGTGCCTGATCAACATTGATTTGAACTGACTCGATTTCTGGGTCTTGAATCTCAACTTGAGGCGGGTCACCTTCTACCTCTGGGATTTCTATTGGTGCCTGGACTGTCAGTTCTTCTCCACTAGGTTTGTCAGATAACTCAAGTTCCTTATCCAGTTGAGTGTCGATGTCCACTTTCACTTCCAACTCAATTTGGTCTTTTACCTCTTCAATGTGAGTTTGTTCTTCTCTATCTGAAGCCATTTCTGTCTCTTCCGCTTTCGGCACTTTGTTGTCTTTCACCTCTTCTTCTGGATTGTCTCTCACTGGATCAGGGCCTTCACTGACCGTGTCTTCCTTATGTTGTTTGTCATCAGGTGGTACACCCTGAGAAGATTCATCTTCTTCCTCATCATTTTCCTCCTCTTCCTCCTCCTTGCCATCAGAAGCTTTGCTGGCATCTGAGAGCGCACTGTCCAGACTGTTTTCACTGATGATTTTAAGGCGGCGGTCCACAGCTGGTTTGGAGGTATCCCTGTCACATTCCAGTCCTAATTTAGAGGAGGAACCATCAGGGGTGTTGAGGGGCGTCTGAGCGCGAGAAGTGTTCTCACTTGAGTAACCGTCCATCTCGGTGGGCTGAGGGAGTGCTTTTGTTTGGGCCCATCGCTGAATGAAGGTTAGGATTTTACTCTCTTCCAACATGTTTTTCGTGGAGATGGGTAACACAGCCAAGGTCTTCAGAATCTGGAGACAAATGGATTGTGAATTTTTATATCGACACAATTATCTTACAAACGACGCGATGACAAGATTGCATTTATCGCACCTCTGATTGTAGCTTGATGTTATTAGCGCAGTTGCCCTTTGCTTCAGAAATCTCAACCATGAAGATCCAAAGCAAAGACAAGCCGTGATGATCCAAGAACTGCTTCAGACATGATGGATTCTGTGTGTCCTGCATAGCACAGGAAAAAAATGCTGTTTAAAGTAGTTCACACCTCACGCATTAACATTGTTTTCATGGATACTTACGTGTATGAGCTTAAGACAGGTGAGTTTCTGTTCCATGTTCTCCACGCGAACCATAAGCCTGCACAGCGACACCACCTGTTTCCCATCGTAGAGTCCTTCACCATTTTCCAGTAACGCCTCCAATTCCTCATCAACCTAAAGAAAATTAGACATAACAGATTAAAAGTGAAAAGCTTATTCCAGCTGTCCGAATGACATTAAACAATGACTTCCACGTCCTACAAAACAACCATCATCAACCCAACATCACCCCCAATTGTTGTTGTGCGTCTTGTGGAATGGATACAGATTGTTTTTCAGCATTTTTGGCTACAACTTTCATCAAAGAGAAGACTGTGCTGAGCGGTTGAGCTTTTTCGTCAGCACGAATATGCCAGCACTGTTTTTGATTGGGAAGCGCCAATGCGTATGTGGATCTGTTGCGGCTTGGAATTGAAGCAGATTTACGTGGGACACGAGATGTGAGGAGTCAGAGGCTACAGCTTCGTGTTTGCTTTCAACATTTAGCTTGTAGCAGACGTGCACATTTCACCATGACGTCCCTGATCCACTGGTGAAAAGGACCCTTTGATCCTCTCCTCTTTCATCTAGAACTGCTTCATACAACAAAGAGGGAGCAGGAAGTGATTAGCATTGAATGACTGTCCGTATTTTGTGTGTTATCACAAATAATGTGTTATTTGTTATGTTTTTCGACTACTTCCTTTCTTTTCCTTTCATAACATTGCTTAATAACCAGAAGTGAACTGACTGTGATGAGAGCATTCTTTCGAGGCCGGTCTTTTTTCATCTTCCCTCCAGCTGCACGGACGCTGACTCTGTTTTCGCCTCCGAGGAAGCCTCTGCAGCTGGGAGCTCCACAGAAGCACTTCTGGGCTTCTTTCCTAAAAGCAGATGAAATAAAAGTAAATATTTCACTATTCTATTATGATTTAACACATTTTTATTGTATTTAGTTAAAGAAATACCCATATCGCTGAAACTGGTAATCAAACGTCAGTTCGGTTCCCGCACTGACTGCCCTGGTGGTGAAGAAGCCGACTCTAAGCTGGCCATTGACCGTCCACTGAAACGAGATGAAAATCAACAGTTAGCGAACCGCGCATGTTAACCGAGCTGTATTATTCGATGACTTCCTTTGCCCGACGTACCTTTTGAGTCTCACAGTTGGGCTCGCAGCTATGATTCATAAAGCGAGAGCAATTACCCTTCAGTGTTGCGTCGATGATCTGGAGAGACAGAATGCAAAGTCATTGTGGAATTTTTGCAACTACAGTGATACCTTGGCTTACGAACATAATTGGTTCGCAGAAAGTGTGTCTAAGGTGAAAAGTGTGTATTCCAAACATTAATTTCCCATAGGAAACAATTAAAATGAGAATAATCCATTGCAAGGTCCCCATAAAACAATTTTCAACTAAATAAGCCTTAAAACTACACACAATATACCTTATTTATGTACAATAAATGTGCTATGGTATTGTAATTAAAGAAATAATGTGTACTGTAGAAGAAAGTCGTTTTATTTACCTTTGTAATGGTCGTTGATGGCTTGATGGAATGAATAGCTATTTGCATAAAGTGTCTCAAGGAGCTCTGGGTTGTACATCTTCGAGGTTGTGCTATTGCAACAGCAACAGATGCAGGCAGACACACTAGAAACTTCATAAATCGCTGGTTCCCTTGCTTGTATGTTCTCCTCAAATTGTACAGATGGCTTGTGTGGGTTATTTGTGCAGCCTGATGGGATATTTTAACCTTGAAGTCTACACTCTGCCTTTGAACTATCAATAAAGTTGAAACGAGTCCAAATTTCACTGTTTTCCATTAATGTTCTCACCATTTCACTTTTGTTTTTTTCACTTTTTTTGTTTCAAGCTCTATCGTCTCCCTTTCGTGTGTGCGCGTGTTTGTTTCTGTAACCCCTCCCCCGCTGCGTGTGTTCTGCTGCATGTGTCCCCTCCCTCCTTTACCACGGATCTTGACCAATCAGGTGCGGCTTTAACCGAAGACTGGGGGAGGAGAAAAGAGGGGAAAAAAGCTGGCTGCCATTTTCAGCTTCATTCACTTCAGAGATCCAGCTCCAAGAACCGTCCGTCTCGTTCGCGAACGACACATCACTCATTGTGGCGCTCCGTGTGTTTCCCGAAAAATAGTTTGTATGCCAAGATTATATTCTTGCGAATTTAATGTTCGTAAGGCGAAATGTTCGTTAGCTAAAGCGTTCCTAAGCCGAGGTATCACTGTTAGTTAGCCCAGCATTTCACCCTCATGAATTTACTTACCTCGTTATTCTTTAGAGCCATGAAATAGTAGTGGACGTTCTTGTTCCGTGCATATTCTTTTACTCTTGTTTTAAACTCTTTGTGATCCAACACTTCCCCACAGTATTCTAGCACAAAGGTATTTCTGGGATAGAATCAAAACACATGCATTGTATGTCAAAACCACCCCCGATATTGATTCCGTAGTGCGGCTGATGTTAGCCATGGAGTGAGAATCCTTACGAAGGCAAATCCTTTGCCGCACGGAGGCCCCAGCCCTTGTCTTCGGTGAGGATGACTTCAAAGTCGGCGTGTTGCTTCATTTGAAAGCGTCGATTTGAGCAGTAGTGTCCATTCAGGCAGCGCGATGAGCTATGGTAAAATAAATCGTTACGCTGAGTTTCGTCCAACAACGCATACGTGTTCAGCGTGTATTTTAACTCACCATTCGATCATCAGCAGTCTATTTAAACAGTCCTCCCCGCACGCCAATATCCCCCTGAGCCGGTCTTGTTTAGGCAGCACCGGGCATTCACATTGCATCCTCTTGATATCCCGATGAGATTTGCTCTTTTTTCTACAAACATTGAAAAGATCTCAAAGACTGAAATGATTTGAACTCATTTGAATGTGGACAAATCTTACCGTTCGGTTAGGTACAGATTCTCTTCAATCAGGTCAAAATATGGAGGCATCTTCTTTGTCTTGGCAATCTCTTTCCATCGAGCGGAGTCATGAAAGTGTTGCAGAGTGAGTGACGGGCGAATCACATCCACTTGGACTTGAGTTTCTTTCACATTCTCCGCGTCTCCTTGACGTTCCTTCTTGGCAGCCGGTCCAGCTTCGGCCTCGTTGTCCGAATCTGATTCGATCTCCGGACGTCTTTTCTTGGGAGGTCCCCGGCTTCGGTGGTGCTTGAAGCTATCGTCTCTCGGTGGGTCGGGGACAGCGGACAACTTGCTGTTGCTGCTTATTTCATGACCTTGTACAAAACCCGAGGGCAGCAATGTTTCGCTGTGGTCCAAGGTCGGTTTGCTTTGAGTGGACGGTTTAGCCCGGCAATAATCGTCATGGTCATTCGTGAGTGAATCTGGGTGGATTTCACCTGCCAGCTCCTGATAAAGGTGAAGGTAAGGTGTTTTGCTGATCTGTGTATCTGAAGTTTGGTGGTTCCAAGAAACGCTGTGGTGTCCATGTTGCTGTGCGCTGGGAAATGTTTCAGGAACTTGACATTGGGGTAACAGTGTTCCGTGACTACTATCCGGCTGTTGATATGTACTACTGGGCAGTTCTGGCTGTGAAACACTCCAGCTTGGGGTGTATCCAACGCAGTTATTGATACTGCCAACGCTGGCAGAATGTTGGTAATGTGCGTGCATCACTTCATGGCTATTGTTGACATAATGCTGACCTTGCAGTTGGGCGTAATGTCCGGAAGCGTCAAGGCTGTGTGTGAAATTACTGACACCCTGGTGGACGGTGGTAGGACAAGTCGCATAAGGCTGTGAAACACTAATAGCACCCTCTAAATGACTGGTGCTATCAATCATATTACTCTGGGATTGACAAAGAGCACTGGCGTGGTATGAAGCACCTTCTGGTCGTGGTTGAGAGTTGGCTTGATATTGGACTTGATGACTACTCAGAATGGGCACGTTATTTGTAAAGTGGGATTCCGAAATAACTGAACTGCATGAGGAAGGCCCGGCGTCCTGTGTGTCATTTATTAGTGTTGAATTCTTTGGCACAACTACAACAGAGTGCAGTCGTTTTATGGCCTCGTCACAATCAGAGTCATACTCGGAATTGTCACTATCACTGGCTTCGCTATGTCCTGCTTCAGCTTCTGGACTGGCTAATGTTTTGTGGGATTCATTCTTGTGGGTGTTAGATTCAGTGTTCTCTTTCATGTTACCATTCCAGTTCTCTACATTTGAAATGCTGTTGAGCAGAGTTGCATCACTGTTACAAAGAAGCTGGATTGACTTTGCGTTTTGATTATGGTCAATGGGAGTGAGACCCTGTGATGATTGGTCATAATCGTAACGAATTTCCTGCTTTGGCCCTTCAGTCTCCTGCTCCGGGACTGAATGTGTGGTTTGTATTATTTCTATCTGACTTTGGTTTTTGGGAAATTCAATTTTTTTCACACAGATTATCTTTTTCGGTTGTTCGGGGCAAAGTGTATTCTGTGATTCTTGGCTGCCTGGGACATTCTGTCCAACGATATCCCAGCGAGACTTTTTAGGCGGACTACTCAGTTTAGCGTTGTCAGCCCCTTGTTTAAGTGTCTTTAGATACTCAGTTTCAAATAACCCCTCGGTTGGTAGCTGCGCGTTTTTTGGCGCTTGCTCTGTGGCCATCACATTACATACCACTTCCGTCGGTTTACAACTCTGAGCATCGGCTGTATCGATTTCATTCGGCGCAGGTATGGAAACTTGAGAAGATTCAGCATCTTTCGTGTCCGGGTTGGGCACTAGAATATCACTAGTAGCGAATACACCTTCAGCAGTTGAAGTTACTTGTGGTATATTTTGAAGAGACAAAATATCTTTCGTATTGTTTAGCTTTTCAAATGTGACATCTATATGCAGCATGCTTTCGTTTGAGCTTACAGGCGGTGTCATTTCTTTTTCAAATTCAAGGTTCGATTTTGGTTCATCTAACCTGTTATTTTGCGTTTCTGTCAACTGGCTATCCTGGTGGTCATCGTGATTTTCTTTTTCAATTCTATTTACACCGTCGTTTTCCTTTTCATCAAGCACACATGATTTGATGGTAGCTTTGTGTTTTGGTTCATCGTTGGGGTCATGAAATATGTTTTCTGATTGTCTATCGTGTTCACTAGTTTCTTCGGAAGATCTGGAGCAGGTGATCTGGTTAGAGTCAAGCTGATCAATTTTCTCTTCTTTACAAATATCTAAAACGGAGCCTGTCGGTGATTTTTTCCTTTGATCCGACTCTGCGTCACTCGGGCTGCTTTTCAGATGATTTTCAGGCTTGTGTTTTTCACTATCCTCACAGGTATGCTGAGTGGAAGAGTTGGATTTTTTGTTGGTGTCTAACGTATGACTGTTGCTAGATTTATAATGCCCAGCTTCCACACCAGGAGGGCTTTTGCAATGGGGGGCGGAATCTGACAGTCGCTTTGAAGTAGTCCTTTCTGACGTCGAAGAGGAGGTTTGACTTCTTTTCGATAATTCTGACGAATGGGGCAAATCTGTAGATTTCGATGATTTATCGGATTTTAAGTAGGACGAGGACTTTGAATAGGTGGATGATCGATTGGAGTCACTTGTCCTTGTCCTCGTCTTGCGATGGTCATCTTCAGAGTCTGAGCTGTCCCGAGTCCTGTCGTTACGAGAACGAGATCGTCGTCTGTCTCTTCGTGGAGAACTCCTGTACGATCTGCGATCGGATTCATGATAATAAGACCTGTCTGAACGGGACCCTCTATCACCCCTCAATCGCTCTAATCTTGAACTGGTACGAGAGCTTCTGGATTTCGACCTGGATCTAGACCTTGATCTGGATCTTCTACGATCTTTGTCTGATCGCAGTGACCTTGAAGAAGTGTACCTAGAATCACGATCCGATTTTGTGTAACTAGATGACCTTTCGTGATTCTCGGATCGCTTTGATGAGCTTTTTTCCTTTTCATCCCCACGTGAGCGAGGGGAAGACCGTTTTATTACTGCTTTGTGACTGCTATCCAAATGTGTTTTACTTTTGGAGTCGACGGATTTGCGTCTGGAAGACATCGGGACTAGATTGTCAGTCTCTGTTTGCCTTTCGGTTTGTGACCTGGTTTTCCTTTTGTACACATTTGTATCCTGTTCATTTGTGGAACTTTCCTCCTCTTTTCCTGAGGATGCAGCAGGTTTCTTGAGACTCGATATTGTCCGTCTCTCAGATGACTGACAGTGAATATCCTCAGAAGGGAAGACACTTACAGGGTTCTGCTGCAGCAAATTTGGAAATTTGCTTTCAACGTGACTTGGCGATTTCTGTAAAACGAGCAGATTAGGAGTGGCCGTTTCATCCCGAAGAACAGAGGGTAGCTTTTCTCTTGTCACGGACACACTAAGAATTTGCTTCTTAAAATGCATCTTAGCCAAGTCCATTTTCAGTTTCGCAGCAAAGTTTGGAACTTGGGAAGATGACGGTTCCGTTGACATTGGCACTGCGCAAGGCTGCTGCATTTGTTCATTTTTACTGTTAGAAACCTTTCCTTTGTCAATTGTGGGCAGTGATGAGGCAGTGTTGGGTTCAGTGTCAGACTTTTCGGGGCTTGAAGGAATAACAAAAATGCTGTGCAGTGGCTTCTTGGTCTGAGCGAAGCTGAAGGACACTTTTTGACGACTCTGATCCTCCAGGTTGACCTTCATTTTGGTCCCTTTAGGCAGGAGATGGTTGGAGAGCATGACGCGTGGAGACAAACTTTTGAGGAGAGCTGCCTTAGAAAGACCCTCCACTTTGACCTACAGGCACGAGAGACAGAACCTATAATTGGTTGAATCCGCTGTCTATGCTAGACAATGAACTCCTCAATGAAAGATCGGTGTGATTTTAATTTCTTCAGGTTTGCACATCTGATGCAGTGATTCTCAAATGGTGTGTTGGAACCCATAACTGACCTAATTTTGGGTGAGTTGTGGGAAACAATGTATTTAATGTTATGATATGGTGAACTCCCCAAAGGATTTTTTTGTCCCAAACTCACTATTTTAGTGTTTTCATTGGTATATCAAAAACATGCTCAAATGTTAATTGTACAAAATAAAACAAATACATCAAACTGTGAATTAATCGACGGACAAAAACAATTCTAAAAAGATTTGATAGTGACAGAACTGGTCTGAGGTGGAACACATAATGGTGATATGCAACAATAGTAAAAAAAATGGGTGCCAGGGTGATAACAGCTAAGAACCACTGGTCTAAATCATGTTAAATGTTATTGAATGGACTTACCGAGGCACCACTTCCTTCGTCTCTGAGATAGATGGGAACGGGATGGAGATAAAAGAGAGAGAGGAAGAAAACTTGATTACAATACAATACAATACATACATATTCGTAAAATAAGAAACATTGTTGGCTACTTGACAACGACCTAACATGCAGGCAAATGCTACTTTTTTTTTTCTTGATCTTGCTGAATGACGGCTTGTGCGGCGCCTGTGTGTGATCCAGTTCATTCATTCTTGAAGCCAAGTGGCTGTTACAGACGAAGGATGGACTGGGTTCACATAGGCCGGCCTGAAATAACGACTGCTGCTGACAGATTGACTTGCCCACCAACTGGCAGCAGCCTGCTCAATACTTGCATTATTTGGTAATGTGAGGAGACCAAGTGTGCCAGGAATGTGTTATGATGTGCGTATTCCCATAAAAGCAGATAAAAATGACTAATGAAATGGCTAATAGTTTCTGAAAATATGGCTAAGAGATATCCGAAAAACCCAATGCTTGTATCTTTCTAGTTCTGTGACAGTTCAAGACTATATTTACTCCACCTTGAACATCATTACTAACAACTGACACATTAGAAAAGAGATTTTTCATTTAACATTTAAAAATACTGCAATTCATTAACTTTTCTTTTGCTCTCATTTGGCAGATAAAAGTACAGAAATTTTTTTCTTGGTGAAAGCTCACTAAATGTGCTTGGTATCTGGGTCATTTGATCCTTTAGGACCCCCTCTGCCTCCGCCAATCCCTAATGCAGCATTCAAGACAAATTTGCAGGAAAGCAGCTACAAGCAAATACCCACACTCACATCATTCAAAGGCTAAACATATGCAACCCAAACACTCACTCTTCATGCCAACATTATATCACGTCAAAACATAAACAGGCGCCGCAAACAGGGTTCCAGCAATCTTATGCGGATGAATCAGTCCAATACATGTTGAAACACTTCTGGATATCGGGTCTTTGGACCTACATCACACACGTTGCCATGAGGAATTCTGACTCAAATGTGACCCAGCGGTTGTCAATTAGCTACTCAGTTTACACTACAACTGATTTCTGCACAGGCCTACAAAACACACAAAAAAAAAAAAGTCTCCTTAAGCTAGGGAGAAATAAATGTTTTGTCTGTAGCTTTTCTTTATGCATTTTAATTTTAACTGTGATTAATTTTTGACGATAACATTAATGTGAGTCACACTTTAGCCTTGACATATTATGCCAAACATACGAAGCAATTTCTTGCTTTTTACAATCTTATCACGCTCTAGGAGAATAGTAAAGGAAATTATACTTCAAACATTGGCTTGCCATTTAATAAAGGTCTTATGATGACAGTTTATTCTTTTCATTCGTTTCAAGGGGAAAATAAGAATCTCTAAAAAATAGAGATCAATTATCTTTAAACAGACTCAACTGGATCCACTATACACTCATAAAAAAGTTCACTGAATGTCTGCAATTGTAAAACTAATAAGACATTTATATGAGTAATCAATTAATCTCAACATGATTGAACAATTTCAAGATTTTTCCATCTTCTTTTCCTTTCAGCTTTTCCTTTCAGGGGTCGCCAGAGCAAATCAGTGTCCTCCATCTTCGGAGGTATTTACTACACCTCTACACCAACACATTCCAAAAATTGAGTTAATAATCACTCTTGAACATTTTCAGGAACCTCATTGGGTCACTTTTTTGGAGGTGGCTTCATGAAAAGAAAGGCCACTAAAGACCTAAAGACACCTTCATGTGACCTTCAGCCAAATAATCAAAATATACCCCTATTTGTATATTTATACTTCTTAAATCATGTGATAACCATAGGAATTGAAATTGAATTGTAAGTTTTCAATTGTAAGAATCTTAACAATACCCTGCCCTCGTGACTTCAACATTTTTTCAACCTCAAGCCTTTATACACAGCAAATTCTGTCTTGTCTACCATCTAATACCTGATTTCTGACTTCAGCAGAGTGTCCATTGAGAAACTCGTCTAGGATTAGTGGGCCTGCGGACGTTGCTTGGCCAAGAATAATCCAAATCAGAGAAACGAACCCTCCAAAGTGACGCCACACCTGGCAAAAAGAGACATAGGTTTGCAATGAAGTGTGGTGTGTCTCCATAACAGCTAACAATAAGTCCAACAAGCATGTTGACTTATCGACCAGAAGCACTTATTGAATAGTGGTAGGGTATGCATGTAGGGAGCACATGCTTTTGACCGTTGGCTTGGCTTGTTTCAACTGAAGCCTTCTCTCATGGTTATCAATAACTGCAATGAGCGGAAGCAGTCACATATTTTCAGGCAGACTGTGTTTTCAGTCTCTTATGCTTGATTTTATTCAGTGTGGATTTGATATGTGGATATGCATCCCAAGAAAAAAAAAACAATACATGAAGAGTTAGTTGAAAAACGGAAGCACAAAGATGAAAGTAGGGCCACCATTGTAATTGGTAAGGCCAAGGAACCACCCAGGAGTGTAAATATAATGTTACATACGTCTTTACTGTCGAATAACAACAACATACCGTAAATAAGCATGTGTTTTTGGAAACATTTGCAAAGGTGGCTCAACATGGCCTGTGCGGGAAGCCTTCATGCAGCCCGACATGGCCTTTTAAAAGCCAGTTCCTGTCCATTTTAAACGCGAGTGTGTACTGTACAACAAGGCGATTCCATCGATTTCACGCGATTCCGCTGTAAAATATTTGATTGTTACATGAAAGGCGGCTATGGTTAGTGGGCAAACGGCTGCAATTTTACAATAACAGTTACATTTTGATGATAATATACACAAAAATGCCCAACCCAACAGAGCTAACATATCTAAGCTAATATTAGTATCGACGTGGTTTATTCGTCTGTTTTGCCTCAAATATCTCCAACGCGTTTTACATGTTATGCTTGAAAAACGATGTGTGTATTTTTGTTCGACTTGGTCCAACAGGGGGGTCAACAAATTTCTTTCTTGTCTAAAAGATTAATCTCGGGTGAGCATTAGCGGCTAACTAGGTAACATGCAACTAGCAGCGTGGAGGCTAACGTCATCCTTTACAATCCCTGTTCTTTATCTCGTTTGATTGTAATACAATATTTGGTTAATAGTGTGCAGAATTTTGTTTGGGAGCCCTTATGAATAGTAGTACGCCGTGGTTTCGTGAAACCGTCCATCCGGCATCACGAGCATGCTAGGGGGGAGGGGGGGTTGTTTTAGCTTAGTTGCGTGTATGGGTTCCTTGAATACATACAACCTAAGTAAACACCTGTATATTTTAGGATATACTCACTTCAGAAAGTGTTTTAGGCCAAGAGACTCTTCCATCTTCGAAATTCCCAAGACAGTGTCCTTCGCCGAACATCAAGTCCCCGTCAAATCCGTCCGGGGTTGTCAGTGGTGACGGTCGGCTGACGCTCTGCTGCCGAGTGCCTCCGCTGCGCCTCAGTCAATGTTGTGCTACCCCACTAGCATTAGCTCATACTTAGCGAACTTGATAGGACTGTGCGAAGAGTTGCCTCTTCCCAACAACTGTGCCCACAACGACAACAAGCACCCGCGATATGCTTCAACTTATCTGATGCTTTCTACGAGAAACAAACGATACAAGGACGATGTCCCCGTTTACATTTTCCTCTGCGGTATTTGGTGTGTCTTGTAGCAGCGACGTCACATGATGCACGGACACAGCTGGCACGGCCTGATCGCTAGCCAACACTGAACTGTAAATCACCTTGGCCCCCAGTCCAACAATGTGCTATCATATCAAATACGCGCATGAGATACAGGAATTGTTTAATTTGATGGGAAATGGTTATGGTGATAGGTGGCAAAATAAATCCATGACATCTACCTAGCAAATGTAACAACACTAAATCAACGTGCATTTTCTGTAAAAGTGCCACCTGATATGAACAGTGTAAAAATGCATAAAGGTTGTTGTACTTTGTGTGTTGCTTCTCGGTACTTTTGCGTGTCTTGATCCTCTCTCTATCTAGACGAAAAATTGTGTTGGCACTGCTGTTTTGATTTTTTACCTACTCATGCTCTATTAAAATGCTTTGTCACTAAAAAGAAAAGTACGGAAGGGTAGTGCGAAAGAGGATTATGGCCACTGAAGAAAAAAGGTTAGCAATCTTCACTTTAATATAAACATTCTAACAGAATACTGACATCAAAGACTTCGAGTCTGAATCAAAGAGTTTCAATTCGAAATTCGGAAAATAAAGTGGGAATTATTAGTTTAAAGTGAGACTCTTGTCAACCTTATTTCATTCGTGGACCCTAATCCTCTGCCGTAGAAAAAAATACACATTTTCGACGGTTTACTGAAAATACAAGAACTGTATGCATGTTGCGACTCGCAGCCAGTGGATGGCGCCATCGATACTTTTATTCGGAGTACAGTACGTGCTGTGGGGGGTTGAGCGAAGAAGACGAACAACGACTGCTGTGAAGACGCTGGCAAATATAGGCTGTGCAAAATTTCGCTTGCATTGTTCCAAATACTTGCACAAGAGTCGTCTTGTCGCATTTGTAAGTTGTGTTGTTGGTTACTGTGGGTGTTTCACTGTCATATTGAACATATTGTTTGGATCTGGAAGGAATTGTTGCGAGAGGCCTAGGCAGGATTGTGGCTAATATTTGTTAGCATTTTGCTAAATCGTCGTGTCTAACGATCTAGCAGCATTACAGCATTCGGCCTAGTTCAAATAATGTCTTTGAACAATCAGATGGCTGGGTATTGGATAAAGCACGCTGCTTTCTGGATGTGCGTCATGCGACCGTGAGCGGTTAGCCACTACGGGTAATATTTGTAATGGCGGACAAAGACTTGCGGAGCTGACGTCGATTCGGCCTTCAGTAACGTACAGGGTGAGACCGGTTTAAAGTGTGGATATGAGGTTTTTTGAATTTCCGTTGAGAAGCTTTTTGTTTTCCGCAGATGGTTGTTTCTTCGTTGTCCGTGATTACGACCCGTGGTGTGTTAGTGATGTGTATTTCTAGTGTTCTCCCTTTCCGTTTTCCACTGGAAAATGTCACGTCAAAGTACTGAACACAAAATGTCCAAAAGTGCAAGTCTCTTTGTACTCAAATAATTATCTCGTATCTATTCACAAACAAAGTATTGCATGAAATGTGGGCATTTAGAAGAAATTCAGACAAGTCTAAAAGGGGAGGTTAAGTGTAATTTTTTTTAACAAATGCGTTTGTTGCCGCATCATAGTCTCAGCATGGCATTTAGATTCATAATGCATTTTTGGCATATGATTCAATCAGCAGAACCCACCAGTTTTCAGCTATTATCAGTGGGCAGCCATTTTGCCACTCAATCTCGAGAGAAAATGAAATCATCAAGCTCCGCTTATGAGCAGTTGCTTTCACAAGCTAACCAATTTTGTGTTTCTACTTTCATTCTTTTCATCTTCCTTTCATAAATTTGCTGCTGTGAAATGTAAATTTCTCCACTGCGAGACTAATAAAGGCAAATCCAATCCAACGATTGGCTCTACTTGAGCCTCAAGCAACGTCTAGCAAAATGGTCTCCGCCAGAGATGGGGAAAAAAACAAGAGAGCCACAGCCATGCATGTTTTCCATATAACACTGCTCCATCACATCTAATCCAAATGACCAATCTGATCTGTAAAAAAAAACTAATGATGATTGTGATCATTTGAATCGGGTGTGTTGGAAGAGGGAATTTGTAATACAAGCAGGACTGCTGCTCTGTACGGCTGGAGTTGCTTAGCTGAGGACTAGTTGAATAACAAACATTTTTCTTAAAGAACATTTTTGATTTCTCATTAAAAATGACATCAGATTATATCTCAATTGCAAATTCATTATTGATATGAGAAAAAAAAACACATGAGATTATCTTTCAAAATTGCCCTAATCCAAAAACACATTGAATCTCTTGACGCACATAGTGGGAGGGAGCCACTTATACACATCATAATTACTTATTAGTCTGTGTTTCTTGATATTGTTTTGCAGTAGTTGAGTATTAATGTATGTGGGCCAGTGGTTGTCCTAGGTTGAGGACAACCTCGTTCTCCTGTGTCCTTTTTAATACCCTCTTTTGTGCATGGCTATGCCGGTGAACAAAACGGTACACATCCACATTGCTTAGTTGTGATTTGTCACAACCGGAATTTCATTTTGTAGTGTCGGACACTGGATACAATATTGTAGCTGTACTGTTGATTGTGCAATGGACAAAGGCTGTCACACACAAGGAAGATTTGTCACCTTGTAGTGTAGTTTATGTTTTCAAACTATTCTTTGTGAGTAGGCAAGTAACGGAAAATGTACAGTAGTTGCTATTCGTGTTAGTGTGAATTGGATTGGCAATACTGACATTGTTTAGCTGATTTGATGTATCAAGACACAAATTAGTTTTCAAAGTGTTGAACTTTTTGCAATGGTTTTTCCACCAATGCGTGTCACGTCGGAATACATGATGAAGGGATGTCGTTTTCTCAACAAACAATTGTTGTAGACTGCGGAAAAATACTTTGGTGTTGTGATGGAAACTGGAAAAACACTTTGGTGGCCTGATGGACAGTTTCTGGGTGACTCATAAATCAGTGTTGGTTTGATAAAGGCTTGGACCAGTGACGGTTATGACTGACCTCTCTGGATGGGGAGAGTTTTGGGGGAAACGGTTGCTGAATTTGTGATGTTCCTAAGAACTTGAATACCTATCGAACAGCGTATCCAGAACATTCTGTTTATTAGCAATGTAATTGTCAACAGCAGGGGACACAGGCCTGTGTCGTATTGTGCCAGTCCCAAACCCGGATAAATACAGAGGGTTGTGTCAGGAAGGACATCCGATGTAGAAGCTTGGCCAAAACAAACATGGGAAATCAAACCTCTGAAGTTGGAGGACACTGATTCACTGTGGTGACGCCTGAAGGGAAAAGCCAAAAGGAAACGAAAAAGTGGTTTGATTGATAGAAATGTTGATTAGTTTCTCAGCCTACCATGCAAATTGTGGCCGAGGCAGGGGTGAGGTTTTTAATGGTTTGTCTGGTGTATGGTTTGACTTTGGAGTGGTGTTTTGGGACGGAATAAACTATAGTTAACATGAACTGCCAAATAGCCGCCTATTTGACAGTAGCACAGAAATAGATTGACGTTTCCATTCTTTGCCGTGGCGAAAGATGACATTGAGATATGAGTGATTTTCCAGTTATGAGCATGATCACGGAATGACTTAAACTCATGAATAGAGTAGTGGCTAATCAGTGAATCCAAACCGAATTGGTTAGTGGATTAATGTGACAACTTCATTGAAAATCGAGTGCTGGTGGTCAGTTTAGTAATGGTGTGCTTGGTGTGTCCATTTTGAGCCATGGGCTTCAATCCAATTTCCGATTTTCTGTTTGAAACAAAGTTGCTTATCAGGTTGTGGTGAGTAACCTGTTGGAATGGAGTGTAGCGCTCCAAGATCTGATGGGAATAATGTTATTCTATACCCTTCTGTCTGCAGGTGCTGTTATTTGTGCTTCAATATGGCAGTCGTCATCCGTTTACAGGGATTGAGGATCAATGCCGGTTCTCAGGATATTCGCAAATTCTTCACTGGACTCAAAATTCTTGATGGTGGTGTACACATAATAGGAGGCGAGCAGGATGAAGCTTTCATTATTTTTGCATCTGATGAAGATGCGAGAAGAGCAATGACACGCTCGGGGGGCCTAATTCGGGGCGGGGCCGTGACTTTGCTACTCAGTAGCAAAGCAGAGATGCAGGGTGTATTTGAGAAAAGTGCCGTCATGGCAGAGATTGAGAAAAAGAGAAATGTTGAGGATAACACACGGCATGCCCGAAGATCTGTGGAATCTGACACTAAGAAGAGGTCCGCTAGTAGAGCGGACATCAGTCCTCCACCACGCCAAAAGAGACCCTCAATCTCAAATGAAGACTCCCCGTGTGCTTTTCTCAAAGGACTGCCATTCAATGTGTCTTATGAAGAAATTTCTGAATTTTTCAGTGGTTTGCGTGTCGTTGACCTCATCCTGTGTAGAAATGCCGCCGGAAAAACCAACGGGATGGGTCTCGTGAGATTTTCCAGCGTTGCAGAAGTAGCGGAAGCCTTGAAAAGGGACAAGGCATACATCGGTTCTCGGTATGTGGAGGTTTGTCCAACGTCAGAATCAGACTGGCAGCGGTCAACCTCAAGGTGGCAATCCATGAGAGCTGGCCAGGGAGGCGGCCATTTTGAAAGACGTGGATCGCCTTCACGTGGTCAAAGGAATTCCCAATTCCATAGGAGGTCGCAATCACCTGGAGGCCACAGGGGTTCATCGTCCAATGAGGAGTATTGCGTTTTGGTGGAAAACCTCTCCTTTGCTGTGGAAATGCAAGACATAAAAAGACTTTTCTACCACGCGAGACTGGATGATGACCAGATCTTGTTCATGAATCTTGACCCAAAATGCAGGTCTGCATTTGTACTCTTTAAGACTATTCGAGAGTATCGTAAGGCAATCGAAGAGGAGTCGAAACCCTTTTTCAATCGGTTGATTAATATCTCGCCAATCTCAAGAGAAAAAATGCTAGCCATCTTTGAATCTCAGAAAATGGAGGATGGTTCTTCTGGAAACTTCAGAAGAAACACCATGGATCATTCCGACCCCGAGAAGTGCTTACTTGTACAAAATCTGCCCTGCGACGTGCGTAAAGTGGAGGTCCAAGACTTCTTATTTGGGATGAACCTCTCCGAAGATGACATACACTTGCTGCGTGACAATACAGGTTCAGGGACCGGCAGGGCTTTGGTTCTCTTCCATTCTGAGTCAATGGCCATGAGGGCCCTCTCTCTCGACGGACAAAGGTTTCTCGGCAAGAAGATTTCTCTCCAATACATTACACGTTCTGAGATGCGGGAGTTGATCGACGGACCATCGCAAAGATTTAATGAGTTCCAGGGTTCTGGTGACGGCGAGTACTGTGACTTCAGTGGCCCTCATTCTGGTAATATGCTAATGAATGCAGGCCCTCAAGGCCACGGAGGCGCCAAGTCTTACTGCGACCCACTTAACAGGGGCAGCGGTGGTGGTCCGCCGAGGCAACAGATCACCGAGCCCACGTGTGTAAAGCTGGTTAATTTACCATTCCAAATAAAAGCAGAAGAAATCTATGATTTTTTCCATGGATATCAAATTATCCCAGGATCCATCTCATTGCAGTATGACAGGAACGGTGCGTTTAAAGGTACCGCAACCGTGGTTTTTGAGACTCGACAGGAGGCAGTTATAGCACTGGAGGAACTCAATGGGAGGCCAATTGGTGCCCGAAAGATTCAGCTACAGCTTCTTTAAACGTGACTTTGGGATTTAGATAGCCAACACGCTCAAATGGTCTGGTTTGATCTCCTCAAATGTCACCGTCAGTTTGAGGGAAATTGTAGTTTTATTTTGTCTTGACATTCGATGTCCCCGCCCAGCTCCCGGTCTGTGTTTTATGTTTTTTATTTTGGGTTATTGCCTTTTTTTCATTGCCTATTTGAAAGGCAGTCTATTCAATTTGCAATTACAATTTCATTTTAGATAACATTTGACTCCATCCAGGGGAAGTTCCATTATTCTATTGTTTATTGTATGTGGGTTACCTACTGCCGATTGTGATGATTATTAAAAATACTGCATCTCATTCCCTTTTTCTCTTTCGGACTTTATTTTTTTCTCTAAATAAACGGTGTCAAACATTTTTTTTTGCTGCAGGCCACATTCATGTTACGGTTCCCTTGCGGGGTTGTTATGAATTTGGGGAAACCATTAGAATGTTTAATCCCCTCCCCATATTACATATAGAGCGCACAACAAATGAATAATTTGTTTTCAAATTTGATGTAAAAAAATGACTTACTATTATAATAATACATTTGCTATTTCTCCAATGTGAGACGAATAAAGGTTTATCTCAAATCTCATCAATACAACATTGATTACCTCAAATATGTTTTAGAAAAAAAAAATGTTATCTAGCTTGCTCGCGACCTAGCTCGCATCCTGTCTAACGACCTAGATAGCTAGATATTTGCCATCTATCGATTAGCGGTCTATTAGCTAGCCTACTAGCTTTCCATCAATTTGAGTTACTTCCGGGTTGAGTGAAGGCTGACGCGTGTGGCTACCGCTGCTCGCCCGCAGAAAAACTGATTCTGTGAGTGTTAAGTGACCTTGAGAGTTTCTAAAGGCAATTTGAAATTAGTCTGCATCATAAATTTCGCAAAAGTTTGATTCTCTTTCATGGGCCGAATAAACTGGCAGGCCACATTTGGCCCTTGAGTTTCACACCTGTGCTCTAAATGCATTCCGTCCTTTGAATCACCCCACGATAATTTGTTTAAAATCTGAATCTACGGTATAGGCGGTCGGGGTAAGATTGGGCCCCAAAAAAAATCCAGCCTGACCCGAGCCCGACCAATTAACTTGATTTGCAGGCCCGAGGCAAACAAAATTCCATATCATTTGTGAGGACTCGGGAGTATTTATAATGACAAATGAAATCCTTTGTAACGAAATCTAAGGTGAACAAGATTATAAACATTTACATCTTTTATATTTCTGTGGAGGTTACCTTAACCTACTTTTCTATCATTGATGGAGTTTTTTAAGAGTTGACGGAAAATTTAAGGGGCTTAATATTTTACTTCTAATAGGCGATAGTTTTTTTGAATTATATCAAATACATGTAAGCTTTATGTATAGAACAAAGCATGGGACGCTTCGTTCACAACATTGCTTTACTTTGAAAATGTAAAGGCCGTTATTTTGAAACCATACCGGATTTGACCGGATTTATGTTACCACGTATTTCCGGGCCAGGTGAAAGTCGACTAATTGATGAACGGCTCAAGTCCCAACTGCAGGTGAATGAAGTTATCCACATTTTATTAAGTTTAAATACAAAGCAAAGTTTGTGGACCCGGACAAAAACCTCAGATAAAGGTTTACGTCAACTTTTTAATCGCTCCGATGTATTTGAAGACCAGAGTAATGCCATCAATTAAGACCGTAAATGTTTGTTCCTTATTAAAAGTAAGAATTTTGATCTAAATATATAGTATACAATTTTGTCAGTAAACGCAAACTTGTGGAAGGTTAAAATAGTTTTCTTCTGTGGACACGCACTTTACACAAGAACGATTCAGTTAAAGAGGGGCAACACGTTTATTTTGTACAGAGTGGTTACATCTTAAACTAAACGACCGTAAAGTGCTTTTCTACATGGAATGTTTAACCGTATTGAACACGGCCACCGAGTATATTCTCTTTCCCTTCGTAAATGTGACTGCAAAACTATTTTGCTTCCAGTAGATAAGGGGTTAACTTTTCGAGAAAATAAATTGTAGCTTGGCCATCGTTTAGCATTCTCAATACCTGTTTAAAGTCATAACATCGAATTATACAGGCTATGCAAATACTTAAATTCAAGAGGAAACCACTTTGCAAGGCAGTTATATCGTAAATAAACGACAGGGAACGGTGTTTGGTGAAAATGCTAATTCCAATTAGTTGGTGTTATTTTTGAACATTTTCGTCAAAGTCTATATTGTTTCAAGAACGTCGACGTTTTGTTTAATACCCAGTTTGCCCTGAAGCACATAAGTGGGATTTAGGGAGTTCTAAATTGGGATATAAATTGTGTTCATCACAAGAATTCAGTAAGTCGAGCCAAGCTTAATATGACATCAATATATACTCGTTCAAATCAAGTTCAGGCATTTGCGATATCTTTTTTTTCGTAGGCTTCCAGTTGACTTATTTTCAAGCAATTTACATTTTTTTCTTGTAAAGTAAAAATCCCTGTCCTTGAAACAATACAAATAAAGAAAACAAATACCTTTAATCCCCATTTTACTTTTCAAAGTGTAACAAGTACTGTATCAAGTCCCTAACCCGCTGGTGACCAGGCCGTGGTGTACCCTGCCTTTTCCTCAAAGCAACGTCAGCTGCAATATGCCTCAGTTCACAGCAATCCATGGGTATGGATGTATAAATCAATGTGTTTGAATCGAATACACATTAATACAAATTAAATCCAAGCAACAGATGCTGCTGATCCTCACTGTCAAACCAACTGCATACACAAAGAATGTCAGCTTTGAGAAATGTCACATAAACCATTGTGATGAAAAATCTAAAAGCACATTTGAACCCGACTGCGAGCATAATGAAGCTACCAAGGCGGCGAATTCCCCAGACGCTTCTGATGCCTGCAAGACCGCTGCGCCGCCTCCTTCCTGTTGGCAGCGGTGACTCAACTGGCCAAACACACACCAGTAAAGATCCTGGTGTGCATCCATGCGTGTAATCATATGGCGTTAATCACCCACTCCTAATTCACACGGAATCTTTTTGTCCATTTTAGAAACCACTGCGAATGCTCCTTCGTGTGCGCAGGCATTGATTGACATTGTGGATGAAAAGGTAAGAAATGTTTCGGGATTGCACGATCCGCCACAATGTCAGTCACCCTCAGATTTGATCACATTCAAATAATTAAGTCATTCACTGCAAGACGTGCAAAGATGTGTCCACTCCAGTGCCAGCGATTTTGTCATTGTCACTTGAATTTGAGGACCCACAGAATGTTGGGTTTTAGGCATACTAACTATTTTTCGGGTTACACACGGAGCTGCCACAATGAGGGATGTGTTGGTCGCGAACGAGCACGTTCTCATAACAAGAAAATGGTGTTTTGTCCTCGATTCCCCACCCACAGTCTTTGGTTAAATCCACGTGATTGGTCAAGAACGAAGCAGTGAGGGGGTGGGGGTTACAGACAGACAGAGAGAGAGTGAGGCCGTTCTCCGAAAAACAAAATGCCATCTTCGGTTAAAGCCACATGATTGGTCAAGAACGCAGCAGTGAGGGGAGGGGTTAACATTAAAGAGACAGGCAGCCGACAGAGAGAGAGTGAGAAGACACATACGAAAGGGAGACGACAGGGCTTGAAACAAAAAAAAGTGAAATGGTGAGAAAATGGAGAAAACGGTGAAATATTGATTCGTTTCAACTTTGATCGTTCAAAAGCAGAGTGTAGACTGGAAGGTTATAATATCCCATCAATCAGGCTCCACAAATAACCCGCACAAGCCATCTGTACACTTGATACAAAAAGCTATCAACCCAGCTAAACAGAACACAATTGATGAGGAAAAAGGTAAAATTATCGCAAAGAAAGCACCTACAAGGGATCATTCCTCAAGATGGTGAAAGAAGGCTACGTTCCTCATCAAGTGTTTAATGCTGATGAAACCAGCCACTCCATTCCATCAAGCCATCAACAACCATCACAAAGGTAAATAAAATGACTTTATTATAAAGTACAGTTTATTTCTTTAATTATAATACCACAGCACATTTATTATACATAAAATAAGGTATATTGTGTGTAGTTTTAAGGCTTAGAAAATTCGAAAGTAGAAAATTGTTTTATGGGGACCTGTCAACGCATTATTCTCATTTTAATGGTTCCCTATGGGAAATTATTTTTTTGGGATACGCACTTTTCGCCTTACACACTGTCTGGGAATCAATTAAGTTCGTAAGCCAAGGTATCGCTATATATTGGTTTATATAGCGCTTTAACAACAGCAGAAGCTGGAACAAAGCACTAACATGGAAAAAAGGGAAATGCTGCAAAAAAAAACAAAAAAATAAACTCCGAACAAATTCGGGAATGGCAGTGAATGAGTAAAAAAAAATCTTAGAAAACTATTGTAACTGTAAGGTTTTGAAACATTTTCTTTAAGTGTGCGTGAACGATGGATGTGAGTGCAAAAGAAATTAGCCCAAAGCAGCATTTGTGCACCTTGATTAACTCATTCACTGCCAGACAATGTGCAAAAATGTGTCCACTCCGGTGCCAGGATTTTTGTCATTGTCACTTGAATTGCAAGGCCCACAGAATATTGAGTTTTAGGATTATACGAATATTAATTTCAGCGAAAGAAATTGTAGACTCTCTTCTTTCATCAGAAAAAAATAGTTAATTACTAAGTTATATGGGTCTGGCGTTATCTGAGCTTGAAATGGTGGCGACTGTACAAAAGGCAAATGCTGCCCCCTTGTAGAAAGGAAAAAACATTGCCAGAGGTATGACCAGCTCTTTTATCGGCACACCGTGCAAGAAAAAACAAAACCCGAACAAATTCGGGAATGGCGAATAACTCTTTTTCAAATTTTAAGTACAAAAAGAATGACTTTGTTATTTGCATGAGACAATTTGAAGTTTTGATTCGGACTTTAGCAAGCATCATGGAATTTCACGAGTTTGATTTGCTTTCGCGGCCCGAATAAAAGAATGTGGTGGGCCATATTTGGCCCCTGGGCCTTACCTTTGACACCATTGTGTTAATTTACTTCATTTTCTAAAAACGTTAACCCTGATATTTAATGAAACTTGATTGTAATACTCTTGTGTGTTTCACAGGAAAATATTACAGTTGAGCAGTTTGTCGAGATGGTCAATCCCCAAGACCAGAAAAAAAGTAACATCCATAATATTTGTTTGTTTTACTGATTTGAGCCAAGGGTAGCCATGACTGAAATGTTTTTTTCTTCACTGCCTCCCTAATATTTCGTTACAGAGAGATTGTCTTACTCTCACGATTTTTTAATTGGTCTTGCGAGTTGTTCTGCAGCCAAGGAAAGGCCGGAATTTTTACCAGACTATCCGTTCGTCTTATCCAAAGCAGTAAGTCCACTAGACAAAAGTGTCCGTTCAAAAGCATTCTGTCGCCATAGAATAATGTAATTGATGATAATTGTTTCAACAGACAGTTCCAAGTTTTCTGACAGTAAATAAAAGCAGTTGGAGGAATGGAGAAGAGGATGTGTGAGTGTTTTTATTTATTTGCCTATTCATTTATTTATTCAGTATTCTCATCTTCTTTTCATTAAAAAAAAAATCCCAGCAGCATCCTGAAATTTTTGTGCCAACATAATTGCTCACTTTTGAACCATCTGGACTCTTTGGTTGTTGTTGAAATTTGAAAGAACAATTTCAATCTGCAATAACAGATTTTGTTGAAAACAATGTAAATTTTCTTGTATCGTCCAAGGGTTGGTTAGTCCAGGCCATTTTCAAATTTCTCTCTCTCTCTCTTGCTCCCTCTCTCGTTTTTTTTTTTATCTCTGTTCCCCTCTCCCTCTCTCTCTTTTATCCAAGTCTCTTATTTCATCCTACTTTGTCAGTCTTTCTCTCTCTCTTTCTTTTCATCTCTCTATCTCCCGCTCATTTTTTCTCTTCCATGGTCTCTATCTAGCTAGCTATCTCGCTATCTAGCTAGCTCTCTCCATCTCTCTCTCCGTCCCTCTCTCCACCTCTCCGTCTCTCTCTCCACCTCACCTCTCAATCTATATCTCCGTCTCTATCTCTCTATATCTATCTCCCTCTCTCGTCCTCTATCTCTCGCCCTTTCTCTCTCTTGCTATCCCTTCCCTCAAAAAAAATAAAAATAAAGAAAACTTTAACCTCGTTAATCTTTGACAATTCAGAGGAAAGTGAGCAAGCAAAACAAACACGATTAACACCGGATGCTCACAACAACTCACCTGTCAAACTTAAAACCAAGTAGAGTTTATGATGCTTTTTATATACCTTCATTCTAAATTATCTCTAGAACGTGTGGGGTGAGGAATGCAGTAGAAAGTGGAGGTCAGGTCAGAGGTTGCGAACCTTCTCCAACTTTCCCAGTTGAGCATCCGGGTTCACGGTGCGTTCGGTTGACCTCGTTTTGAATGGGGAAAAGCAAAAAATGGTATCCAGCTTTGCTTTGAAAGTTTGCCTTTATATCTTTAGTGTCACTACCTTCTCACACTGCTCTGTGGATCTGAAAGGGTTCGTTTAAGAACTACAGCTTTAACTTTGTCTTTTGTTTTGATTTTAGTAATTTAGTGATTTTCCCCACACAGAGGATGGACTCGAAGAACAAGGAAAAGAGCAGGTATGATTTCCCCTCTTTATTTTGTCGAATCAATTATTATTTTCCAATGTTTTAAAAGTTTTTGAGAGATTTGTTGTTTGTTAGTGTTAATCCCCGGGTAACTTAAAGGACAACCTACGCCTCCGGACAAATTGTGTCCATAATTTGTAAAATCTCTTCAAATGACTTCTACTGACCGTATTTTACAGAGATTCCACCGCATATAGCTATTTTTTACGGTTTGAGACTTGCGCTGAATATTCAGGAAGTCTTGCTTTTGAGTTGGTGACGAGTCGTCACGTCACTGAAGGAATGCCCCTGACCGGGAAAGTACACATTGTAGTAGTCCTTTCATTCACGTCAATGCATTTTGCGGTACTTTGTTTGGTCTGAAAACTTCGTGTTGATCCGTGTTGATGGCGAAAACACATAAATAACGTGATGGTGAATCTTGGTGTGTTGCACCGAGCATCTATTTGATATTCGCTGACAAAAATTCAAAGGAACTAATCAGCCCGTTTCCACGGACTTTGTCCCCATCTTCTGCCTGTTTTGGGTGCTACCCCCCCCCCCCCCCCCCCCCCCCACAGATACCTCAAAATAACAGGGAATAAATTCTTTAATCGGTTGCAAACATGTATGCTTTCCTCTTCAGAACTATTTGAATCATATTCATAACTGGATGAGTAACAAGAAAGCATCTTCTCCGAATCTGAAACCATTGTTTTGATTCTCGAGCAAGGCAAGACGTCTTGGTGTGACACCACGAACAAGGGGGCGGGACCTTCTGTAACTGGCCACTTCCGGGTTCATTTTTTGCAGATTTTGGACACTTTAAGTCATTTTTATTGGTGATTTTTGCATTTGACTAACAATATCACACTGTGTGTTTTGGGTATTTTAGATGCTATAAAACGTTTTTCTGATGTCAGTTAGGAAACAAAAAAATGATGTCGGTTGTCCTTTAAATTTATATGTAATGTGTGTATTAGGATATCTAATGAAAATAACAAACGATACCTAATGAAAGGCACTTTTTGTGGAATGCAAGTGTCACATTGTTTTATTAATTTAGCACAAAAACTCTAAAAAAAGAAAGCCGTTAGTCCATATTCTGTTTGGACTATCTCCTAAGAGAGATGAATTAATTGGATTGGATTAGCCTTTATTAGTCTCATAGTGGAGAAATTTACATTTCACAGCAGCAAAGTGATGAAAGTGATGAAAGAAAGAGGAAAGGAAGAAGTAGAAAAACAAAATACAGGACTTGTTGTAAAGGTATTCACTCTTGAGGCCCCATCTTGAAGAAAAACAAAAACAAATAATGTGACAACACAAAAAACACAGACAGTCATTCAATCTTAAGCATTTGTGCACCATCTTTGTTGTATGAAGCAGTTCTAGATGAAAGTGTAGACCGAAGACCGCCAGTGGATCAGGGACGTCATGGTGGAACGTGCACATCTGCTACAAGCTGACCATGACGCTGTAGAATCCATTGATAAAAAGAGATTGTCTCACGTCTACTGTCCCACATAAATCCGCTTCAATTCCAAGCCGCGACAGTTCCACATACGCATCGGTGCTCTGCAATGACGCTCGTTTCTTCTCATCGCGAGCACAGACCTTTCCGCTGAACAAAGCAGGGTTGTGAAAATGCAGCCCATTGCAGGCCAAAAAAACACAATCGCTCCAGAGCTCTCCAGCGCTGACAGTCAAATGGCACTTATATTCCTTCCAAATCAAAACCAGTGCTGTCAAAAAGGTGCAACCGCTCAGCAGTCTCTCCTCATCGATGAACGTTGTGGCTAAAAATGCAGAAAAACAATTTGTATCGGTTCCACATGACGCACAACAACTAAGTGACGAGAGAGAACACAAAAACAACAAAAGAAAGCATGGCTGATCAGAGCGCATGCTTTTTTGAGCCAAGGTGGCTGCCTACTCGGGCGCCATCTTGGACCTCTTTGATTTTTCGTTGAATTTCTTCTTTGAATGTTAAGAGCTGTAACACATTGTTCAAGGGCTGTAAGCGTACACAACCCTCACCTCCGTGGGCTGAAAGATGACATCTTGTACCACTTGAGTCTGGGAACAGCAACACACAACCTTCCTGCTCTGTTTGGGGATGTCAAAGTGAGACTTTCATTTTTTTAAACAAAAAATAAAACAAAACAACTTCTGCCAATATTTGAATCGTTCTTGTGTGTTCTCCTCCAGTTTGTGTGTGTTGGAGGCAGCGTTTGGCGCATGAAAGAGTTCATTGAGTACATTGCTGAAGAGCTTGGAATCCAAGACCCCAAATCAAACTACCCTAATATTTGTGCTGGAACCGACCGCTTTGCCATGTACAAAATTGGTTCCGTGCTCTCTGTTAGTGTAAGTCAAAAATAACTAACCATATTTATATTCAAGAGTGCAATGTTATGAAAAGTATTGCGATATCATTGACTGTGTTTTGCAGCATGGAATTGGAATCCCATCCATATCATTAATGTTGCATGAGCTGATAAAGCTCCTCCACCATGCACGTTGCACGGATGTTACAATCATACGCATTGGAACATCAGGTGGGCTAGGTAAGTTTGTTAATAATACCGCATATGTCTTATTGATAGATGTGCATATTTAACTCATTCACTGCTAGACGATGTGCAAAAATGTGTCCACTCCAGTGCCAGGGTTTTTGTCATGTTCACTGAAATTGCAGGACCCATAGAATATCGAGTTTTAGGACGAAATAAACATTCAATGCAGTTAAAGAACCCTTGAACTCCCTTCTTTCATCAGAAAAAAAGTTTTTTTTTCCGAAATTATATGGGTCTGGAATTATCTGAGATTGAAATGAGGGTGGTTGTACAAAATACAATACATGTTGATTTATATCGCGATGTAACAACAGTTGAAGTTGTAACAAAGCCTTGACATGGACAAAAAGCAAATGCTACCCCCTCGTGGACATTGCCAGAGGTCTGGCCAGTGCTTTATCGGCACCCAAACATGAAGAAAAAAAAAACGAACACATTCGGAAATGGCGCTCTACGTTATATTTTCCATTCCCAAATAAATTTGGGGATGGCAGTGAATGTTATTAACTCATTTACTGCCAGACAATGTGCAAAAATGTGTACAGTCCAGTGCCAGGGGTTTGGTCATTTTCACTCAAATCAAAGGACCCACAGAATATTGAGCTTTAGGACTACATAAACATTCAATGCAGAGTAAGAAACCTCAGAGTCTCTTTTTTCATCAGAGAAAAAGAGTTAATTCCTAAGTGATATGGGTCTGGAGTTATCTGAGCTTGAAATGGGGGTGGCTGTACAAAATACAATACACTGTATACATATTGATTTATATAGTGCTGTAACAACAGCTGAAGTTGTAACAAAGCCCGAACAAGGACAAAAGGACCCCCTCGTGGAAGGGAAAAACATTGCCAGAGGGCTGACCAGCGCTTTATCGGCATTCCCCCGCAAGAAAAAAAACAAAACCCGAACAAATTTAGGAATGGTGCTCCATGTCATATTATCAATTCCCGAATAAATTTGGGAATGGCAGTGAATGAGTTAAACAAACTTGTATTTGGCACATGTATTTTTCTGTATTTCACTCTTGTCATTTTAATTCTTGTTTTTATTTTATTTTTTATTTTTTTTAGGGCTTGAGCCCGGTACTGTCGTCGTGACCAAAGAGGCTGTAAATGGCGCATTGGCACCCAGATTTGAGCAGCTGATCTTGGGGCGGTTGGTGGTCCGCGACACCGACCTGGACTACGGCCTGGCCCAGGAGCTGCTTCTGTGTAGTAAAGAGCTGGGCCAGTTCACCACGGTGATGGGCGACACCTTGTGCACGCTGGATTTCTATGAAGGTCTGCTGCACCCGTTGTGTGGAATGTGCACGTCGAACTTCAAGCTAAATGTTGAAAGCAAACACGAAGCTGTAGCATCCATTGACAAAAAAGAGAGAGTCCCACGTAAATCCGCTTCGATTCCAAGCCGCGACAGTTCCACATATGCATCGGCACTGTGCGCTGACGCTCCTTTCTTCTGATCGCGGGCTCCTCAAGCCATGCACCCATCCAGCCGCAGACTGTCCATTTTTTTACTTCAAGATGGCGCCGCAAGAGTGGCCGCCTATACAGCAGCTCCTGTGTTTTGTTTTTCTACTTCTCCTTTTCCTTTCCTCTTTCTTTCATCACTTTGCTGCCATGACGTATAAATTTCTCCACTGCGAGACTAGTAAAGGCTAATCCAATCCACTCCGATCACCGGTTTATGGTTGTCGCAGGAATATTATGAGAAAAATATTACGACTGTGGGCTTTGTTTTTCTTAACAGACTGGTTCCAAGGCAAAAGTAACCATTTTGTTGTGTCGTGTAGGTCAAGGCCGTCTAGACGGAGCGTTCTGCTTCTACACGGAGGAAGATAAGCACCAATACTTGACCAAAGCCAAAGAAGCGGGTGTCTGCAATATTGAAATGGAGTCAGCCGCTTTTGCCTCCATGTGCAAACTGAGCGGGCTGCGAGGTGAGGAATGACATCAGCAAAATTATCCGGGTGACATCATTTTTCATTTTTTGTGTGTAAACGTCAGACCTTTCCTCCCCCCCCCCCCCCCCCCAACATGAAAGCGGCCGTGGTTTGCGCTACTTTCGTGGATCGTTTGAAGGGAGACCAGGTGACCATCTCTCATGATATTCTCCACAGCTATGAGCAGCGACCTCAGATTCTTGTGGGGCATTACATTAAGAAGCAGCTCAAGGCACAAAAAGCAATTCAGAAGTAACCTTTTTTTTAGATGACATGTTTTGCAATTGTTGTCTGTGAATTCTGACACCTCAAATTGAAATATAAATATTGTGTTAGATTAAATCATTTTTTGTGCTGGTTCTTTCAATCAAGCGAATAATTGCTTTTTTTCCCTCAGTATCGTTGTACAGTGTCTTGTTTTGAGAAATGGAATAGTGCAGATTTCCTTTTATTTAAAGGACAACCGACGCCGCCGGACAAGTTGTGTCCATAATTTGTAAAATCACTTCAAATGACTTCTACTGAGCTTATTTTACAAAGATTCCACCGCATATAGCTATATTTTACATTTTAAGACTCTCGCTGAATATTCAAGAAGTCTTGTTTTTGAGTTGGTGATGATTCCTGACGTGACGTCCGCTGTCTAGCTAGCTAGCTATTTGCTATCTATTAGCTGTCTATCTGGCTGACTAGCTATATGTTAGCTAGCTAGGTATTAGCTATCTATTAGCTAGCTAGTATTCTATCTATTTGAGTTACTTCCGGGTTGAGTGACCGTTCACAGACTTCTCCTGTGACTGTTAAGTGACCTTGAGAGTTTTGAAAGGCACTTATAAATGAAATGTATTATTATGATTATTATTATGAAAATATTGGATTTTTCTGGAATTCCATCTTCGTGTATGCCTTTGTGTCATTGGGTCAATGGGTGCTACCTCCACTAGTGATGTGGCGTTTGCTAATGAGTCGGTTCTTGGAGCCGGATCTCTGAAGTGAAAGAATAGAGCCGAACAAGGAGCCGGAAATGGGAGCCGAGGTTTTTTTGTCCTCCATTCCCTGCCCCTGGTCTTCGGTTAAAGCCGCACATGATCGGTCAATATCCGTGGCAGAGGAGGGAGGGGAGAATTACAGACACGCAGCAGTGAGGAGGGGAGGGGGGGTTGACAGGTGGACAAAGACATGATGCTGTTATTATTATTCAATTATGTTTTTCACTAATTGGTATGATGGCATTATTAATACGAAAAGCAAAGTAGTGACAGCTGATCATCAGACCTGAGTTAATCACAGGGAAATTAAAAGTTTGTGGATGCTCTCTGTGCACATAGAAATCAAGCCATATAAATAAAAATACAGTAAAGTCTCGTTATATCGATATTCAAGGGAGTCCGAAAAAATATCGATATAACCGGGACTATCGATATATCCGACCCTGTTTGCATGTAATTTTCTCCGTGCGTGCATAGAAATAGTATCGATATAACCGATATCGATATAACGAGACTTTACTGTATTTCATATAGTGTATTTTTCACATGAGTAATTCCCTTTTCACTTAATTTTACATGATTTTTTGGTAGTTAATTTAAGCAACAAAAAAAAACTGAGGAGCCATTTGAGAGCCAAAGAGCCAGAACTTTTAAGTGAGCCGGGCCAAAACCACCAGCTCTCTGAAAAGAGCCGGAATTCCCATCACGAGCTTCCACTGTATGTGTGCGCGCGTGTCTTCTTCGTCGCCCGATCCGCCCCTGTCACCGACGCTGCCGCTGACGAGCCTTGGTTAAACATTCTCGTCATTCACCTGAACGCAGCACAGAAGCAGTAGATTCGCATCCTCTCCGCACAAACCCCTTGCAGCCATGGCCAAAACAGCGACCGGTAAGTCTCCTTTTCCTCTCCATCACACGTTGAGAAACAGGAAAAAGAATAGGGATTACTGTATTTTTACTTTTATTTTTTATTTTCAATGGTTCGCTAATGGGCCGGGCGTGCATGTCGTCCGTCTCTCAGCCAGTGATTGTGCATATTGTAACAAATCGTCACTTTTGGAATCATAAGTAAAAGATACGCGAACATACACGGTGATATTTGAACAGATGGTGGATTTCGGTTTTTGACTACGCTGATGATATTTCGTGAAATTAGCTCCGTGGTTGTGCAACGCAAGCATGATCCAATTAGCCGTTTTATACCCACGTCGAGATTAAATGTGTAATTATTCATTTGTCTGTTATTCTCGTTTGTTTATGATTATCATAAATAGTACATTTAGCAAGAATTTGACTGAGCTATCCGCGCTCCATCACTCTATCGGCCTCGATATGCAGCATAATGCAGACGGACCCCACCCAAGATGCTGATGGTGCCCACTATTGTGGCCTGAGAGGGCGTTATCACTTTGTCATTGCTAGCCCACTAATACTTGCAACTTAAAAAAACATATATATACACATATTTATACATTCTACAATAATCATCTTT
Organism: Hippocampus bargibanti; assembly: GCF_051943395.1. Classification (NCBI taxonomy): domain Eukaryota; kingdom Metazoa; phylum Chordata; class Actinopteri; order Syngnathiformes; family Syngnathidae; genus Hippocampus; species Hippocampus bargibanti. The sequence goes on along the minus strand of NC_142739.1, from coordinate 23,462,435 downwards.
GAATGGAAATGACTCTATTTATATAAAAACATTGAGGGGATACATCATCCTTTGTTATGTGTACTTGTGTTGTTTCACATTTGAACATGTAGCAGCAATGTTCAACTGTTCGGAAGGTTAAGTTATACACGAAAACTGCATTGTATTGTTGTATTTAACGGTTTTACTCATATTAGATCCGATTTTGCTTTATTTTTCATTCAGTGAATAGAACCACACACCCACACACATTGAGCTTGACAAATGAATATCTGGGTGTCAATCAAAACTTAGATTTATTCTTCATTTTCTTCTTTTTAATCTCCTCGTGCTCATAATGTAGTCATCTTTCCAACAGGGTTAAGCGCTATGCTAAAGGGGCATTATTAGCTATCCACACAATGCATGGGATGGTCATCCTAAATGGATCTTTTGTATTACAGGCCATTTTCTTTTTGATTAAGTAGAGTGACAGAATTAACTAATTCACTGCCAAATGTGCAAAAAATGTGTCTACTCCAATGTCAGGGTTTTTGTCATTGTCACACAAATTCCAGGACCCACAGGATATTTAGTTTTAGGACTACATAAACATTTAATGCAACGTAAGAAATCTTAGACTCTGTTCTTTCATCAGAAAAAAAGTTAATTCCTAAATTATATGGGTCTGGAGTTATCTGAGCTTGAAATGAGGGTGGCTATACAAAATACAACACAATACCTATTGATTAATATAGCACTTTGACACTCACATTAGTGGCGGGTTGAGTGAATGCTGGCGCAAATGGCTGCCGCTGCTCACACGCAGAAAGAAAACATATATTATCCCGTGACTGTAAAGGTCCTTGAGAGTTTTGAAAGGCGCTGAGACTAATAAAGGCAAATCCAATCCAATTATAATAACAGCTGAAACTGTAACAAAGCGCGAACATGGACAAAAGGCAAATGCTGCCCCCTCGTGGAAGGGAAAAACATTGCCAGAGGTCTAACCAGCGCTTTATCGGCACCCCCCCTCAAGAACAACTAAAACCCGAATAAATTCCGGAATGCCCCTCCGCTCCAGGTCACACTTTTCAATTCCCGAATAAATTCGGAAATGGCAGCGCATGAGTTAAGTGCAATGCGTCGCTCAATGCCATCTAGTGGTGATTGGTGATATGACTGAAGTTATATGAGCTTGAAATTAGGGCGAATGTCCAAAATACAATGCAATACAATACATATTGGTTTATATAGCGCTTTAACAACAGCTGAACCTGGAACAAAGCGCTAACATGAAAAAAAGGGAAATGTTGCCCCTTGTGGAAGGAAAAAACATTGCAAGAGGCCATGGCCAGCGCTTTATCGGCACCTAAAGAAAAACAAAACCTGAACAAATTCGGGAATAGCGCTCTACGTCATATTTTCAATTCCCGAATAAATTTGTGAATGTCAGTAAATGAGTTAAAATGATCAAACATCATTGCCAATCTTTTTTCTGATCAGGGACCATTTCTGGTTTTTTCCGCCCCAGTTCACCATAGAGCCATATACTACATTAATGGAAAAACATGATGCAGCAATTAAACGAATGTATTATGAGCATATGTGGGCGAGCCTCATAAAATACTCTCTTGGGACATGGTTTGCTGTCTCTAACTCAAATAATGCTAGTCACCAGAAAATTTCTATTCAGATATACAGTCAAACCTCGATTTTCGAACGTCTCGGTTCTCATCCCATTTCGTTTTTTTTATGCCCCGGTATACAACCGAAATTTGGTTGTCAACCAAACTGAGTGCATCTGAATGCATCACTCGACTACCCTCTGCTTCCTTATACGTCACTTCCTTTTATGTCACGTCTTCCTCATTGTCTCATTGTGACCGACGCATTAATTTCGTTGTTTTATTTTTGCGAAAATGCTGACATATTTGGTTAAGATCTCCTGAATAGTATGATTTTAAAGCAAGCAGAGGATGGTTTGAAAAGTTAGTGTGCCCTGTGTTTGCCCAAAGACAGCTGGGATAGGTGCCAACACGCCCCGTGGCAGAAAGAAAATTAGTGAAAATAAAGGTTAGTTTTTATAGAATTTTACACATGACCTGCTCTATTATTAAGTTTTTATCCGGTTTATGTGATGAAATAGTTAAAAAGTTGTTTTCTAGACTTTGAACGGATTAAGACTTTTTACATTGATTTTAATGGAAAGTGCTGTTTCGGTTTTTGAACAAATCTGTTTTCGAACAGGTTTCTGAAACAGATTATGGTCGAAAACCGAGGTATCACTGTACTGTATACTGTACATTTACGTTACTAAGTGTATCTTTTTCTACCAGATTAGGCTTTTGAGATATTTTAATTTTCTTTAGTTTTTAAGTTTGACTTCTAAAAATGTGCCCGTATTGCGCTAATTTTACTATTTTTTTCCAAATACAGCTTTGTCCTTGAGAGTTTTGAATGCCGCTTATGAATGAAATGTAATATTATTACTATTATCATTATTAAAATACAATTGAAACATGCAAACAAACCAGATTAAAAAAAGCAAATAGCAGAAGGGATTCGTTTGAGGTGGGAAGCCAGCCAGCCCTGCAGGGAGGACGACATTTTGGCAACCTCATCACATACTGTCCAACCTTAAAAAAAAAAAAAAAAGCAAGTGAAGACAGACCAACCCATCAGATGAGAGTGCAGAGGATGCAGGAACTAAATTCACTTTACACACATGGCCAGCTTCCTTATCACGCTACTGCTCGACCGCAAGGAAATCGGATGAGATCCAACTCAAGAGATGTGCCGAAAATTGTCTTCACTATGCTTTGATTGGCCCTGTTAAAAAGATATTGAACAATATATTGAGACTGTTTTGGAATTTATCCAATCATTTTTTTAGCCTCTTCAGCTTAAACCGGAGCTGAAGACAGTTGGCTTTGGATCTCTACACGCTGAATTGGTTGAATCTTAAAGGACAACCGACACCATTTTTTTGTCTCCTAACTGACATCAGAAAAACGTTTTATAGCATCTAAAATACCCAAAACACACAGGCTGATAATTTTTGTCAAATGCAAAACACCAATAAAAATGACTTAAAGTTTCCCAAAACTACTTCAAAATGACCTCGGAGATGGCGAGATTCAGATAGTCCCGCCCCCTTGTTCGTGACGTCACGCCAGGACGTCTTGCCTTGCTCTAGAATCAAAACAAAGGCTTCAGATTCGAAGAAGATGCTTTCTTGTTACTCATCCAGTTATGAATATGATTCAAATAGTTCTGAAGAGGAAAGCATACATGTTTGCAACCGATTAAATTAGTCTCGCAGTGGAGAAATTTACATTTCACAGCAGCAAAGTTATGACAGGAATGGAAGTAGAAAAACAAAATACAGGAGCTGCTGGAAAGGCAGCCGCTCTGGCGGAGCCATCTTGAAGTCAAAAGAACAACAAAAAAAAAATCAATAACAAATAACATGACAACACAAAGACACAGAGAGTCATTCATTCTTAAGCACTTCCTGGGTGAAGCGCTGGTCAGACCTCTGGCAATGTTTTTACCAGCCACGGGGTGGCTGCCTTTGCCTTTTGTACAGCCGCCTTCATTTCAAGCTCAGATCACTCCAAAAGCATATTACTTCGCAATTAAATGTTTTTTTTCTGATGAAAGAAGACTGATGAAGTCTAAGCGACAGGTGTCAAAGTCAAGGCCCGGGGACCAAATCCGGCCCGCCACATCATTTTTTTCTGCCCGCGAAAGCAAATCAAACCTGTAAAATTCCATGATACTTGCTAAAATCCTAACCAAATTTTCATATTTTTGGATTTAAACCACAATAACACTCATTATTCTTGACTTCAGATTTGAAAACTAGTTATTCATTTATTTGTTGTGCGCTCTATATGTAATAGATGGAGTAGATGAAACATTCTAATGGCTTCCCCAAATTCATAACGGCCCTTGAGAGGAAACCATAATTACAATATGACCTGCGGAAAAAATGACTTTGACACTCCTGATCTAAGGTTTCTTACGCTGCATTGAATGTTTATATAGTCTTAAAACTCAATATTCAGTGGGTCCTGCAATTTCAGTGAAAATGACAAAAACCCTGGCACTGGAGTGGACACATTTTTGCACATCGCCTGGCAGTGAATGAGTTAAAAGGAGACTGCTATCAGCCTGATTTTGATACTTGGTATTAGTACTCAGGTCGTGTTGTGAGTGCCCGGGTTTCCATTATGCTCCCGCATTAAATCCAAACGATTGCTTAACCTTCGACAATCAAAGAATAATGGCATGCAATGAATTATTAACAAGGTTGTTATGGATTTGGACTGTCCACTTTTGAGGGATCATGACATTGTTGTTTTCCTGTTATGCTGACTCACCTGGATAATGTTCCTCCCGTAGCATACAAGGAGAAGATGAAGGAACTCTCCGTCTTCTCGCTCATCTGCTCCTGCTTTTACCCGGAAGTGCGTAACAACGTCATGAATGAGTTGGAAGGTAAGGGACTGATTACCCACCCATTTCTGTTCTTATAATCCTGACAAGGCGAATGTGACCTGCAGCAGATATTGAGGTGAAGCCGATAAACAAGCGAGCCTCCGGCCAGTCGTTTGAGGTGATTCTCAAGCCCCTGTCTCCAGTATCAGATGTCATCCACAACCTGGCGTCTCCCCCAAAGAGGGACATCTCCTTGGATGACATTGAGAAGAAACTGGAGGCAGCAGAAGAGCGAAGAAAGGTGACTTTGATGACATTCCAGAAGACATATAACATTTTCAATCCCCCCTTGCTACAAATGACTTTGTGTTTTGATGATTTTTAGTACCAAGAAACACAGGTGCTGAGGGCTTTGGCCGAAAAGCGAGAGCATGAGAGGGATGTGCTGTTCAAGGCCTTGGAAGAGAACAATAACTTTAGTAAGATGGCTGAGGAGAAGCTCCAAATGAAGATGGAACAGATCAAGGAAAACCGTGACGCCCATCTGGCAGCCAAGCTGGAGCGTTTCCAGGAGAAGGTGATATGCACTACTATTATTTGTCAATGGATCTTAAAATATCATTGCAGAGGGGGGTTTATAAAATAGCAGCTAAACTACTTAGGTAATAAATAAAAATCATAAACAATTGTAATATTCTAAAAGTCATATTTTTAATAATGGCACAATCAGCTAGCGAGCATGCTATCTAGAGATGGATGGATAGATAGAGATAGCTAGGTAGCTAGCTAGTTAGATAGAGATAGCTAGCTAGCTAGATAGCTAGCTAGATAAATAGAGATAGCTAGCTAGCTAGAGATAAATGGATAGATAGATAGATAGATAGATAGATAGATAGATAGATAGATAGATAGATAGATAGATAGATAGATAGATAGATAGATAGATAGATAGATAGATAGCGAGAGATAGTTAGCATAGTTAGCTATGTGGCTAGAGATAGCTAGATAGTTAGCCATATGGCTAGAGCTAGATAGTTAGCCATATGGCTAGAGCTAGTTAGCTAGATAGCTAGATAGTTAGCCATATGGCTAGAGCTAGCTAGATAGATAGCTAGATAGCTAGAGATAGCTAGATAGATATCTAGCTAGCTATCTAGCGAGCTATTTAGTGAACTAGATAGCTCGCCAGATAGCTAGGTAGATTGCGATAGCTAGCTAGCTGGATAGCTAGAGATAGATAGATAGCTAGACATAGATATCTAGCCAGCTAGATGGCTAGAGACAGATAGATACCTAACGAGAGATAGCTAGAGACAGATAGATAGCGAGCTATATAGCTCGATCATAACGCCCTGAAATCTACGTAATGTAAAATCACAAGAAAGGTCACAAGCTGGTGTCCACCTGCTGTAGCGATGACTAAGCTTTCCGTGTGCACGTTTGTGTGATGCTATTTCCTAGGAGAGACACGCGGCGTTGGTGCGCAGAAACAAAGAGATGAGGGACGTGTTGACAGCGTGAACGCCGCCCCAAAGTTCCAACTTCCATCTTTCTTCATTCTATCCACCCATCCATCCATCAATCCATCCATCAATCCATCCATTCCCCACTTCCTCAACCTGCTCCGACCCTGTCCAATAATGGAGCGCCCGACAGGTGGAGGACCTCACCATTACATCACAACACTCAACAATTTAATCAGTCATTTCAGTATCGCCGCTGAAGACATACATCGACGTCACTCGAGGGCTGCAAGGATTTCTGAATTTTAAGGAGGGATCGGTCTTATTGTGTACATATTAATTTCATCTACCTACCTACCTATATCCATCCATCCATCCATCCATCCATCCATCCATCCATCCATCCAATCTGGTAAGATAGCAAGCTATCTATTGGTTTCTGTGTATGCACTGTGATGTTTTTTTATTTTTGTTATTGTTGGATGGCACCAATCTCTTCTTGTGAATTGTGAGATGGATGTAGACTGACGTTTGCAATGTATTTTTGGTGACGACGACAATGTCATGAAAACAACGATGATGTTTTTTTTTGTGTGTCTTTGTAAAGAATGTAAGGTGTATCTGAGGTCATAGGGTAGACAAAGCAGACAAAATAGGCACCTGTATCTTCCTGTCACGCACGCTTGGAATGTATTTGACAAAATGTCCATTTTCAAATAACCTGATTATTTAATTAGTGCTTTATTATGATTAAGAATGTCTTTTTTAAAAAGAAAAAAAAAAGGTGGCAACTGTTTCAATCCATGCAGATTTCCATAAATTCACTTCTTGAGTCCATCATTCAAATGTATTGACATCAGTACCATGCACCTCGATTCAGTGAACATTCTCAAACTGTAAGATTGATTACATGAATGAAAAAAAAAGTGTGCGCTTACTTGGCTGCGAGGGAATAGGAGCTCAGCGTTGAGGTGCATTTGGCCTTGAATTTAGGATGCAGGATTGCGATAGTATACATTCAACAAACCGAGTAGTCTCTTTTTAATATACAGCAACGCTGATATCTGCCTGCAACTTCTGCTGCTTGTGATTTTTTCCTCCCCGCACTTCATAAATTTCTCTGTAAAAGGCTTTGCTTAATAAAGATTTGGGGTTCTGTGAACATGGAAGGCACCGTCTTATGAGATTCTTTGTTGAGACAAGAGTTAAATGACAAGCAATGCTTTTTCATAATTTGTAAAATCACTTGAAATGACTTCTACTGAGCGTATTTTACAAAGATTCCACCGCATATAGCTATATTTTATGGTTTAAGACTCGCGCTGAATATTCAGGAAGTCTTGTTTTCGAGTTGATGACGATGCCTGACGTGACGTCACGGAGGGAACGCCCCTGACCGAGAAAGCGACACACAATGCATTTTGGGTACTTTGTTTGGTCTGAAAACTTCGTGTTGATGGCGAAATTAGAAGGAAAACACATAAATAATGCGATGGTGAATCGTTGTGTGTTGCACCTGGACTACTATTTGATACTAGTTGACACAAATTTCCAGAAGACAAATCAGCCCATTTCTAACGGAGCTTGGGCGCCATTTTGTGCATTTTCCGGGACGCTACATTGGAGTCCAGACACCTCAAAATAATCCAGAAGTACTTCTTTAATCGATTGCAGACATGTATGCTTTCCTCTTCAGAACTATTTGCATCATAGTCATAACTGGATGAGTAACAAGAAAGCATCTTCTCCGAATCTGAAGACATTGTTTTGATTCTAGAGCAAGGCAAGACGTCCTGGCGTGACGTCATGAACAAGGGGGTGGGACCTTCTGAAACTCTGCATCTCCGAGGTCATTTTGAAGTAGTTTTGGGACACTTTAAGTCATTTTTATTGGTGTTTTGCATTTGACTAAAAATATCAGCCTGCGTGCTATAAAACGTTTTTCTGATGTCAGTTAGGAAATGAAAAAATAGTGTCGGTTGTCCTTTAAGAGACAAGAGTATGATCCTCAGAATATTTTTTGTGGTAATCTTTGCTCAATGATAAAATTCTATTTTCAATTATTTTATAATCTGCGGTACTTCTACAGGAGAGATATTTTTATAACTGCCCTGTCATAAGCAGAAGGCCAATTAAATAATAATAATAATAATAATTATAATAATAATAATAATAATGTTAATAATACATTTTATTTCAAGCATTTTTCAAAGCTCTCAAGGACACTTTACAGTCACAGACAAGCATAAATACAACAATAAATAAAATACAATTATAAATAGAATACAATCAATAAAATACAACTATAAATAGAAACAAGAGATAGAGCTACACAGAAAATGTGATAAATATGTTTATCCGAAAATACGAATAATGTAAAACTTTTTAACATTCCAACCAAAATATAATTTGTCATTTTAACTGGTTGGCTTTGTCACCACTTGACATATTTAAATCTTATACCATCTGGGATGCTGTGCGCCAATTTGATGAACATCAAAGATGATCATGATGCATCACAGCTTAATTTTAAAAACAAAGTAACAACAGTAAAAAGCTTCTGTAGACAATAACGAATGAGCATGAAACATAAAAATGCAATCATGAAAAAGTAATTAAACCATAAAATACAGTTGCAATATATTCTACGTAATGACCTCAATGAGGATAACGCAGTCTGGAAAATGGATGGATGGATGGATGGATATTATATAGAAGTACAATATAGAATTGTATTTAAAAAAAGCTCCTGAAATAAACATTTGGTACATTTTTATTTCAATTAATCACTCACGTGCCACATATTTTATTTAACACAGAATTTTCCGACAGTTTTTGATTTTCTTTCCCCGTAAGGGAACGTTTAATCATTGCACACGGTGACAAATTTTCCGGAGTTTCCATGAAGCTTGCATTTATATGCAGTACAGTAACCCACCAGTAGAAGGCAGTAAAAGATTTCTCTTAACTAAATGAACTATGATACACTAATGCCCTCACCTCCAAATGGAGGCAAACAATTCGACAAACGCAGAGGCTATACGACTTCAAACGGGAAAAATGATCTAATCATCATTGATAATTTCCCAGGTGATACTTTCTCATAACTGCGTAACCCCTTGATTACTCAAGAGGAACCATATTTAGAAGCTTCGTGATTGGGACGCAGCATATGGTGAACAATGTAAGTCTGCCTAGTTTCTTATTTGAACAACATCCTTTTATGATAGGCGAAAGCAAATTTGTTCGTAAAAATAAATCTAACAGGGAATGTTATAACCCCCCGCCCCTAAATAATGGAACAGCATGATAAATTCCTTTATTTTTGTTGTATGATGAAAGCACCTGATTTGTTATTTGGGTCATGTGACTGACAAACTGAGCCATGATTGGTTGTTACCTGAGCCACCATTGTGAGGTTGTTTTTAATTGACAGAAGGTAATAAAATGGCTGTCTCCCAGAGATTGATTCAAAACAGTTGTAATTTACACATTAAATCATGATGTACAAACCCAATATTAATCAGAATACTATCTTTTCACTACTGGTTCTTGAGTAGAGTGTATTATTATAGAGAATTTTGACATCACCTTTAAGTTTCAGGTAAAAAAATGCTTAATATTACTAAATATCTTACTATTGTACATACAGCGATACCTCAGTTTACGAACGCTTTAGCTCACGAACTCTTCGCATACCAAGCATTAAATTTGCAAGACTATAATCTTGGCATACAAACTAGTTTTCGGCGGACATACCAAATCACACAGCGCCACGGTGACTGGCGGACTAGTGTTTGGCGGATGAACACCAAACCACATGGTCGAACAGCGCCACAGTGGCTGGCGGATTAGTTTTCCACACCCCCCTTTGAGTGCAGATATGGTTTGCTATCGAGTGGAGTACTTTTGCTATTATGGGACCGAAAAAAACCCCACCACAGGCTAGTGTTCAGCCAAAGAGGACACAAAAGAAAATTACGGTCGTGCAGAAGAAGGAGATCATCAAAAAACACGAACAAGGTGTGCATTTGTGTGACTTAGCGTCCCAGTACCAGTACACCAAGTCGACCATTGCTGCGTGTGGCTATGGGCATTTCTGTGTTGTCTAAGAAATGTTCTCAGGCAATAGAAGAGGTTGAAAAACTTGTGTTGATTTTGATTAACGAAAAGCAGCTAGCAGGGGACATTGTGAGTGAGGGTATTATCGCCGAGAAAGCAGGGAAACTTCACTCAGATATCATCAAGAGGCAACTACATCAATAGTTTTAAGGCTTATTTAGTAGAAAATTATGTTTTATTGGGACCTGGGAACGGATTATTCTCATTTTTAATGGTTTCTTATGGGTAATAAATGTTTGGCAGAAGAACTTTCGTCTTGAGGTGACGTTACGAACTGGTGGCGGGACTTTCTGATAATGCCCAATTCGCAGCTCAATTTTTTTGCAGATTTTGGACGCTTTAAGCCATTTTTATTGGTGTTTTGCATTTGACTAAAACATCAGCCTGCGTGTTTTGGGTATTTTAGATGCTATAAAACGTGTTTTCTGATGTCAGTTAAGAAACAAAAAAGTGACGTCGGTTGTCCTTTAAATCTCAGAAGAAAAAAAACAATTTCATTGGTGACAAATGGAATTGTCTAGGGTTGTTGGAGTTTGCGTCAGTTTAACGAGTTGTCTTCAAAGATTACATTCAAATAGAAGATTAAAAAAAAATCACTGCAGTTCGAGGCGCAGCTGCCATGCGTGTGTTGCCTTAAGTCGTGACCGCTTCCCTCCAATGTTCGCATCCTGTTCACACTATTGTCTCCGATTTGGACCAACCCAAGACAGTGAGGTCAGGGCAACATTGTAAAGGATTTCCTGTGACTCTTAATGATTTCCTGGCTATTCAGAAGGGTAACAATACTCTTGGATTTGGTTACTTACCTGGCATGAAGCGAAGGAATGGTTGCTGCGGTCCATAAATGGAACCTCATTACTGTCTCATTAGATTTTATGGTTTTTTTTTTGGGTGATTGTGCACCTGCGGATAATGACTAGACACTTTATTAGGTACACCTGCATGCTTGAGCTGTTCCAAGGGTTGTGTGCGCTTTCCAAAAGTAATGACGCTTGTTTGGGATATTGTAAGGCACGTGTGGGTTTTCATTCACTTAGAATTTTTTTTTTCTCTCCTATTAACTCATTCACTGCCTGATGATGTGCAAAAATGTGTCCACTCCAGTGTCAGCGTTTTTGTCATTTTCACTCAATTTGCTATAGAAAAAAAAGAGTTAATTCCTAAATTGTAGTGGTTTGGAGTTATCTGAGATTGAAATGGAGGAGTCTGCACAAAATACGATAAAATACATACATAATTGACTTATATAGCGCTTTAACAACAGCTGAAGCTGTAAAAAAAAACCACTAACATGGATGAAAGGCTATTGCTGCCCCCGAGTGGAAGGAAAAAAAACATTGCCAGAGGTCTGACCAGCACTTTATCGGCACCCCCGCAAGAAAAACCAGAACAAATTCAGGAATGGCGCTTCACATCACACTTTTCAATTCCTGAATAAAATCGGGAATGGCAGTGATTGAGTTAATGGGATAATTCTAATTTATAATATTAAATACATCTTTCAATAGTTTAACTGATTCCATACACATATTAATGCTGTAAACTATTTTGAATTCACATCTCAGTTAAATCATGTATCAAATCATAATTTAAAGAATCTTGATATAATACGTATAACTAGAATGATTTTATCATGTTAATACATATATTTTGCAGGTTTTAATTTTTCAAGTTTGACTACCCCTGCTGATACAAAATTAGTATCATTATTATTTCAGTTATAGGCGATATTGAAAGGATATTTGTTAAGATTTTGCTTTCACAATATGCTTCATTAGAGGGGTCCAATATTAAAATACAAATCTAAAAATCTACTTTCAAATTCTTCTTTACCCATATTGCGCTATCCATACGTTATCTGGCTACCTAGCGAGCACTTTATTTGCTAGCTATTTGCTATCTATTAGCTATGTAGCTGGCTCGCTAGCTATCTAGCTAGCTATCTCTTAGATATCCTTATTACTGTGACTGTAGAGTGACCATGAGAGTTTTGAAAGGCGCTTATAAATGACATATTTTTATTAAAACCACGATAATTAACATGTTTGAGGAAACATCCTACAGTGGCAAAACAAAATTGAAGATTATTCTATTTTTATATAATCCCAATAGGTGCATCTCTTCTTTTCCTTTCGGCTTTTCCCGTCAGGGGTCGCCACAGCGAATCAGTCCTCCATCTTCAGAGGTTTGATGCATCTAATGTGTGTATTTAAGAAAATGTTCATAAGATTTTTGTACGATGTCAAATAATCTTCATACTGTAAGTGTGTATCCAGTGTGTCTTAAAGGACAACTGACGTCTCCGGACAAATTGTGTCCATAATTTGTAAAATGGCTTCAAATGACTTCTACTGAGCATATTTTCCTAAAGATTCCACCGCATATAGCTAGATTTTACGTTTTAAGACTCGCGCTGAATATTCAGGAAGTCTTGGTTTCGAGTTGGATTGGATTGGATATGCCTTTATTAGTCTCACAGTGGAGAAATTTACATTTCACAGCAGCAAAGTGATGAAAGGAATGAAAGTAGAAAAACAAAATACATTGGTGACGATTCCAGACGTGACGTCACTGAAGGAACGCCCCTGACCGAGAGAGCGACACACAATGCATTTTGGGTACTTTGTTTGGTCTGAAGACTTCATGTTGATCCGTGTTGTTGGCAAAATTAGAAGGAAAACAGATAAATAACGCGATGGTGAATCGTGTGTTGCACCAAGACTACTATTTGATACTAGTTGACACAAATTCCCAGCAGACAAATCAGCCCATTTACAACGGAGCTTGGGCGCCATCTTGTGCATTTTCTGGGACGCTACATTGGAGTCCTGATGGCTCGAATTGATCTGGAAGGACTTCTTAAATCGATTGCAAACATTTATGCATTCCTCTTCAGATATATTTGAATCATATTCATAACTGGATGAGCAACAAGAAAGCATCTTCTCCGAATCGGAAGCCACTGTTTTGATTCTTGAGCAAGGCAAGACGTCCCGGCGTGACGTCACGACCTTCTGAAACTCACCATTTCTGGGGTCATTTTGATGTAATTTTGGGACACTAACTCATTTTTATTGGTGTTTTGCATTTGACTAAAAATATCATCCTGTGTGTTTTGGGTATTTTAGATGATATAAAATGTTTTTCTGATGTCAGTTAGGAAACAAAAAAAAAGGTGTCGGTTGTCCTTTAAATATACATAAATTTAGAGTCGAGTTCAAATCCTGGGAGATAAATTCCTTGTGTGTTTCAACATATTTGGCAGAAAAAAAAGATCATTCTGACTTTCATTTATTGATACAAAAATATTACAGATATAAAAAGGCAACAGTCCCAATGTGAGCAAGTTCGCTTTCCAAATAGCCCCGATACAAACAAGCAGATCAAAATTATCTCACTCTATATTAAATACATATTGTAAATTGTTGCTTGATAGCTTGAAAAGATTCAATACCGAGTCTACAAATGTGTCCTCAAACCACAGAGTGAACGTTAGCTAAATTAGTTTATTTGAATTTATAAAAATACAATCATCCAGCGCTCCGTTTTTTTTTAAAATCTGAACAAATATTAAACATCAGCGCTAACATTTTTGACAAATAATCAAACAAGGCCAGTTGTGTTCACTTGTCTTTAACTTGGAAAACAGATGGCCACGCGATCGTGGCCCAGCTCAGCTGTTGCCGCCTCAGTCTAGTCATTCAAAAGGCCCCAATTTCTGTGCCCCATGGCCTATAAGGCTTGGGCAGGGTAGAAGGGGGGCCAACTGCGCCGAGAGCCGCCGGGGGGACAAGCGGTAAAGCCCCGAAGGAAAGTGGAAAGGCCGAAAGTGAAGACAGGGACGACAGGAGCGGCGGCGAAAGCTTGGACGTGGGCAAACTGAGGGGCAGCGAGCCATTGGGGGGCACCCTGAGCGACTCCGTCGGGGAAAGGAGTCTGGACGTAATCGAAGTCTCCGAAGAGGACGTGGAGGGCGGGCGGCTGTTTCCCCTGGAAGCCGGAGTCCTAGCCTGGTGGGGTTGCAGGAGGAGGGGGTGGGGCATGGGAGCGGGGGCGCCGCCGTAAGACGAGCCCCAGGCTAAGTGTTCCAGTCCTGCCTGCACCTCCCTCTGAGACGCGTAGTTACTCAGGTGGGCCAGCAGACGTACGCGGAGGGGGTCCGCGCTGTCCCGGCCCTCCATGATGCTGAGGAAGCGAGCCGTTTCAGCTAAACACTCCCTGAAGCCCAAACTGCGGTAATCCTTTGCTAAGGCGTGCGCCTCAAAGTAACCTGAAAGAGAGACTCTCACACAATTAGACACATTGTTGCGTACTATATAGTGAAACACAGCTTTAATTTTAATTGTTACCACAGAACAGAGACAATATACAAACTATGAATATTGTTTTATGTGTGTTCAAGTAACAATAGTTTGGATCTTGATAAACAATAAACTTTCTGCCATTTTAAAATGCTAATTACATACTTCGTAACCAGGTATATGTGACAAAAATCCGTTTCTAAAATAAGGACAAAAAAAACATGCTAACAAAATACAGTGACACCTCGGTTTACGAACCGCTTGGCTTACAAACTTTTCGGTTTACGAACGTTAAATTTATGAACATTTTACCTTGGCATACGAACTATTTTTCGGGATACACACGGAGCGCCACAATGAGTGATGTGTCATTCGCGAACGAGCCTGTTCTCCTAACAAGAAAATGGCAGCCGACTTGTTTTTGTCCCCTATTCCCCGCCCCCAGTCTTCGGTTAAAGCCGCGTGATTGGTCAAGAACGCAGCAGTGAGGGGAGGTGGTTTAAACATTAAAGAGACAGGCAGACGACAGGGAGAGAGTGAGAAAATGGATAGAAAACACTGAAATTTGGACTTGTTTCAACTTTGATAGTTGAAAGGCAGAGTGTAGACTGCAAGGTTAAAATATCCCATCAATCAGGCTCCACAAATAACCCGCACAAGCCATCTGCACACTTGATGCAAAAAGCTATCCACCGAGCTAAACAGAACACAATTGATGAGGAACTAGGTGAAATTATCGCAGAGAAAGGACCTACAAGGGATCATTCCTCAAGATGGTGAAAGAAGAAGGTTACGTTCCTCATCAAGTGTTTAATGCTGATGAAACCGGCCACTCTATTCCATCAAGCCATCAACAACCATCACAAAGGTAAATAAAACGACTATATTATACAGTACAGTTTATTTCTTTAATTACAATAAAATAGGACATTTATTGTACATAAAATAAGGTATACTTTGTGTAGTTTTAAGGCTTAGAAAATTATAAAGTAGAAAATTATGTTTTATGGGGACCTGGGATTGAATTATTCTCATTTTAATGGTTTCCTATGGGAAATTCATTTTTGGGATACACACTTTTCGCCTTACACACTCCGTCTGGGAACCAATTACGTTCGTGAGCTATTTTTTATTATACATTGACATCAAAAGGCAGCGTGTTCTACCGGAAACAAATTCCTTGTGTGATTCTGATTCTGATTAAAGCAAATAACACAAATTTCTTGCATAAAAATGACCGCTGCAGTAGAGCACAAATCTGCCATGCAAGAAACTAACGTTAAAGACAAGAACGAATGTTATACCTGTTTTCCCAAAAATTAACTCACTCATGATTTTAACTCATTCACTGCCAGATGATGTGCAAAAATGTGTCCACTCCAGTGCCAGGGTTTGTGTCATTTTCACTCAAATTGCAGGTCTCGCAGAATATTTGAATTTTACGACTACATAAACATTCAATGCAGCGTAAGAAACCTTAGTCTCTCTTTTTTCATCAGAAAAAAAGTTAATTCCTAAGTTATATGGGTCTGGAGTTATCTGAGCTTGAAACGGGGGTGGCTATACAAAATACAACACAATACCTATTGATTAATATAGTACTGTAACAACAGCTGAAGCTATAACAAAGCGCTAACATGGACCAAAGGCAAATGCTGCCCCTCGTGGGATGAAAAAAAACATTTCCAGAGGTCCGACCAGCGCTTTATCAGCACACACACCCCCGCAAGAAAAACCAAAACCCGATCAAATTCGGGAATGGCGCTTCACTCCACGACACTCTTTTCAATTCTTGAATAAATTCGGGAATGCCAGCCAATGAGTTAAGTGCAATGAGTCGCTCTATGCCATCTAGTGGCGATTGGTTATATGACAACATAATATTTTTCCTTCAATATTTTTCAGATTCAATTTTATGTCAGTTTTCTTCTTCTTGTTTTTGTATTTTCAATAATTTCTCCGCTTTCACAAAAACAAGCTACAAAAAATAATAATTTTCAACAATTTCGCATTGAATTTGGCCATTTGCAGGCCAGCCTGGTCTCTACCCCTTACAATTACAGTAAAGTCTCGTTATATCGATATTCTCGGGAGTCGGAAAAAATATCGATATAACCGGACTATCGATATATCCGATCCTGCGGCATGTACATTTTCTCCTTGCGTTCATAGAAATAGTATCGTAATAAGCAGTACTATCGATATAACCGATATCGATATAACGAGACTTTACTGTATTTTATTTTGTATGGCCTCTCTATGTGGCATGTTTTGACCCACAATAAATGTGTAAACACATAAATAAAAACATAAATAAACACTTGATCATGCAACAAGCGGTCATATGACAATGTTGATAGATAGTTCATACCTTTGCCTCCCGATGCATGCAGCATCTTCAAATGGTCCACAGTCATTTGCAGTATCTCAGCTTTTTCCAATTTCGCTGATCCCTGCACAGCCAAGCAAGTGAAAAAAAACTTTATTTGCATTTCCCAAACTCAAACATCAGAGCCCAAAATGGGTCCCGACTCAGCTTTTACTCCCCGGTGTTTTCGACTATCTTTGTGACTTCTTTATTTCCTGTATAGGATAGTCGTCCATGTTAAGCGCTTTGTTACAGCTTCAGCTGTTGTTAAAGCGCTATATAAATCAATATGTATGCATGTAAATAGCCTTCCAATGACTCATTTAGCAAAAGCAAAATATGAAGAGTCCCCTATTACTAGAAACATAATCAGATGATGTAATGTACATGTAATTCAAGGTGAATATTTATGGCATAATATTCCGTTGTAAATGATTCTATCAAAGTAGGCTATGCAAATAGGAAAAATGACAATGATATTTATCATAAAGAACAAAAAGAGCTATGTAGATTCCTGTTTACAATGGAAAACAAATGCGTGTTGTGTTAATTCGAATTGACGGTCACGCACACGCATAATGTGTCATTGTTATTTTAGCATTCTTCTAACGTTGAGTTCTAACTGCGTCGTAAACCGAGGAAATGGCCAAATAGGTTTGAGAGACAATCTTAAAATGCTAACTCGTACATTTTTTTCTGACTGTTATCATTTAATTTTTAATTCACAAAAATAATCACGCCGGTTTTAATTTACCTGTTTTTCAAAAGCACTTGGCACCAGTCTTCTCAACTCTGACAGACTGTTATTAATGCGATCACGTCTTCTTTTCTCAATTATCTAAAAAAAGAAAGTAAACAAAAATAACATACATAATTTAGAACACTGTGATGAGCGAATAAATTAAAGTTAAAACGTATGACTTACCCCTCTGCGTCGTTTTCTAGCTTGAACTTGAGTGGTGCCAGTGGACGGTGACATTGAGCCGTGAGAATCAGCCGGCCTGAGACAACATCACCATCAACGTTTGAGCAAAAACAAACAAACGAACGTCTGGAAATGTCCTTTTTGTCAGGACAAATAGAGACACGAACCCATTTTCGTCGCCGCTGTCTTTTTCCACTTCGATGTTGTCGTCCAAGTCGCTATCGGACGAGCTGTAGTTGTTGCTGCGCTTCATGATGCCGCGAGTGTCTCGTTGGCTTTGGAGGAGAAATAACAACAACTCCACTCAGCTTCACTTTAACAGGGCTCACGTGCTTCTCGGAAAGGGGGCGTTGCACACAAAGTCACATGGGAATGATTGATTAAAACTTAAGCCAATTAAATTGAAGTACTCACTCGATTACGTCAGCGTGTCTATAAAGGGTCGTGGTACAATTTGACGTCAATTTATGTATTCTTGTGTACTACTACTACTACTACTACTACTACTACTACTACTACTACTACTACTACTACTACTACTAAAATAATAATAATAATAATACATTTTGTATCATTTGTTTATTTATTTGTTGGTATTTTTTTAAAATCTTTAATTAAGCACAATGCATACCAAAAGTTAAATGTGACTTCGAAATAATCGAAAAAAATAAACCGCCCTTCAAAAATAGACATTTCTTTGTGATGCCCACATAATTATTTTGCTGAAATATTATCACTAATGTCTTGCTTGTGTGTTTGTTTTGTGCGATTTCATGTCAAGCTGTTGACATATTTATCTGTATTTGTTCTGGTGAGATTTTAAATTTGGTGTTGGAACAATCGAATACAGTCACATATAAAAAACACATTTTAAGAATTCTTTATTAATGATATTATATTCTTGATTTGGATTACATTTGCCTCAATGCAGGGCAAGGAACGATACAGTTAAATATAGTTTTCTTCCATTTTTTTAAGTTAATTTACAAACAATTTAAATATGATATTTTTTTGTAAATTTTCATTCTCAAAATTACTGATTATTCTTGTCATTAACGTCAATTGCTGAAAAAAGATATCTTAATCAATGCAGTGTCAAATAAAAATGAATTTTGAATAAGGTCATAAATTAAAATGTATTGTGGTGTTTATTAAGACTGG
The DNA here is from genome assembly GCF_051943395.1 of Hippocampus bargibanti. Taxonomy (NCBI): domain Eukaryota; kingdom Metazoa; phylum Chordata; class Actinopteri; order Syngnathiformes; family Syngnathidae; genus Hippocampus; species Hippocampus bargibanti. Next base: position 23,443,691 of record NC_142739.1, on the reverse strand, counting down.
TTTGGGAAAGAAAAAAAAATGAACATTTGACAACATTTCTATATTTTTATGATACATCAACATTATATTTTCCTCAAAAGTAAGTGTTTAAAAGAATATACATTCATATTTTTCCCTAATTTGTTTGTCCAATCTTTGTTTACGAAAGGTCAAAAGCTCTCATGTTAAATTAAATTTAATTCCAGTTTGAAACCTTAATGAGTATTATTTGAGGCAGCAATTTAAATTTAAGATAGTACTTCACATTTAATATGTTTGCATGTTTCAAAGATTACCGTATTTTCTGGAATATAACACCCACCTTCAATGAATGACATATTTAATAATAATACATTTCGTTTATAAGCACCTTTCAAAACTCTCAAGGTCACTTTACATTCACAGAATAAATTTTTCTGTGGGTGAGCAGCGGCAGTCACACGCACCAGCATTCACTCAACCCGGAATAACTCAAATAGATCGAAAGCTAGCTAACTAGCTAATAAATAGCTAGCTATCTATTAGATAGCTAGCTAGGTAGCCATATAGCTAATAGATAGCTATAGCTAATGGATAGCTAGCTAGCTCATAAATAGCTAATAGATAATAATCATGGATGTCTTTGAATCATTTCTAGGGCAAGGATTTGTTCCTTCCCATCACCATTCCATCGATGTACGGCGAGTTGCAGGAACAGGAACCTCACATCTTTTTCATACATAAGGTGCACCGCATTATATGGGTCACCTTCAATGAATGGCATATTTTAAAACGTTTTCCATACATAAGGCGCACCGGATTATGAGTTGCATGGTCAGCTTTTGGAAAAAATATTTTCTTTTAGGTGCACCAAACAGTGCAGAAAATACGGTACTTAACGTTTGGGTCATTACGAGCCATTGTTATATGACAGTTTTCAGCAGGATGATGCACTGACCAGCCATATTATTATGACCACTTGCGGGCTATTCAATACTGTCTAAATGACATCACCAAAACAGTAGACAGCTAAGCTGCTGTTAAACAATTTAATCATGCTCATAAAACTCCCCTTGGAAAGATCGAGGTTCCCACTGAGAGTTGCTCTTGGCTTGAAGCCCTTTTTCTTCTGTGTGTGTGTGTGTGTGTGTTCAGCGTCTGTGTGCACCCTCTTTACTGTTGCGCAGGACACACGGCCTATTAGCAGAGTGTGTTGTTCATTGTTTGCTGTCAGCTGTGTGATACGGCCACGACTCTGAATCGGTCGGGAGGCCCAACTTTAGTTAGGCGGCGTTGCCGGGCTCTCCTAGGAAACTGCAAACAGGTCAACTGACTGTGCTTCCCAGGGAATCATTCATCCACAAATCAGAGCGTTGGCCCGCTACGGGCTGGGAATGAGGAGGTTGAAATGTTTTTAGAGGCTCAAGCTTCATATATGTGTGAACGGAGGTTTTGCTTATGAGCGACATGAATAAACAGACACGCCGACTTATGTACACCGTCGACCTATGAAAGCGTGTCAGTCATCTCGCGCTGCTTGGGGACACGGGTGGTCTAGTGAAGGTGTGAGCTTTTTGACCCTGCTAATCTGCAAGGGGTCAAAGGGCACACTATATAAAACACAGTAGCTTTCCACGTCTGTGTTGCAAAGTGTAACCGATACATGTTGAGTTCATGTTTATACATAAAAGTGTATATGTAGGCAACGGTGGGGTGCTGACCTCTATTGCGTCATGGAGGCTCTTAGTTCACACATATGTTGACGACAATGTTTTGAAACACGTTTAAACATTGATTGGCATGACTGTTGCCCGAGTGTTTTTGTCAATGCAACCACGACGAGGGATAGAATGAATACTTTGACAATTTCCAAAGGTTGTTCTTGAGAGAAACATGAACTGAATAATGTCATGGGTGAACTGGGATCTTGCCTAGGTGACTTTGAGCAAGTGGAAAGGTACACTGGAGAATGGTCAGTTGCCATTCACAAAACCTGAGGTCACCCCACTGCCAAAATATATTAGCCATCCATCCACCCACCCACCCAAATCCATCTGTCCATCCATCCATTTATTCATCCATTCATCCCAACCCAAAGCCATCCATCCCACCCTTCCATCACATCCACCCATCTGTCCATTCATTCATTGAGTCATTCATCCAAACCCATCCATCCATCCATCTATCAATCCATCCCTTCCCATCCATCCATCCATCCATCCATCATTCCATCCCACCCTTCCCATCCATCAATCCATCCATCCATCCATCCATCCATCCATCCATCCATCCATCCATCCATCCATCCATCCATCCATCCATCCATCCTAATACTAACCCAAACCCATGCATCCATCCCACCCTTCCATCTATCTAGCTGTCCATCCATCCATCCATCCATCCATCCATCCATCCATCCATCCATTCATTCATTCATTCATTCATTCATTCATTCAATCCATCCATCCAACCATTCATTCATTCATTCATTCATTCATTCATTCATTCATCTATCCACCCAGCCAACCCAAACCCATTCATCCATCCATCCATCCATCCATCCATCCATCCATCCATCCATCCATCCATCCATCCATTCATTCAATCATCCATCTATCCACCCAGCCCAACCCAAACCCATTCATCCATCCCACCCTTCCACCCAACCACTCATCCATCCATCCATCCATCCATCCATCCACCCACCCCATCCATCCATCCATCCATCCATCCATCCATCCATCCATCCATCCATCCACCCACGGATCCATCCATCAATCCATCCATCCATCCATCCACCCACCCACGCATCCATCCATCAGTCCATCCATCCATCTATCTATCCATCCACCCATCCATCCATCCATCCATTCTCAGTTGTTATTGCAGGTCCATAAACTGGTAATTGCCACAATCTAAGTATCCTAATCTTAACCCTTTTACCCAATACTAATACAAAAAAACTGAAATAAAAGTAAATCAACATGTGTTTTATGAACAAAAATCAAAAAGTCAAATGAGAGCTGGTAAACAAAAACATGTCCTGTTCATTCATTCCTTCTGGCTTTAAGCACACTGTAAACTACCTGGCTGTTGATCGAAGAACCCATCGGACTTTGGTGAGGTTCTAGCTAAATGTCGAGCTATTGGAACTCTCCACCATTCACAGCAACCTGAATCACTCCAGTGTTTCATATTTTTCCATGATCGTCAAATTTACAATCGCCTGTCAATGTAAGAGTGTCCTTTTGATGTACACCCAATATTGAAACCGACACGTGAATAAAACATTGAAGCTAAATGCAGACGGGTCAATAAAATACTCGCTCTCAATTGAAAAGTCATATTCCATTCCCCCTTCTGTTGCGGTGAAAGACATAGACAATGTCAGCGTTTAATCCTACACTGACAAGTCTGCTAAGGCCATCAGGGGGTGGGGGGTGTGGGGTGACCCTCCTGCTGTCTTCCCTTGCAGTAGCTTGTAGAGGAGCAGCTGTTTCCCTGCTCCGTCCACCAGGTCAGTTGTTTTCCAGACAAGTGCAGACGAGAGGGAGCAACTGCAGGCCGGCCGACCCGGAATGTCAGCCAGGTTGCGGCGTGATAGATCCGACGTGAAAGCTTCATTCGACCTGTTGATGTCGTGAGTGGAGAAGGTGGGAGGGTGACCGTTCACACCATCTCCCTTCTGTCAGCACACACTTTTCCTTCAAAAATGGGAATCCATGATTTTTTTTAAGGACTTTACTTCCTCACTCCTTCTGTGGATGATCGATATTGACTTGCGACAATACGGTGCTTCAAGAAAAATAGAGATATTACACAAAATTCCCAATAGATTAACTCATTCACTGCCATTCACTAATTTATTGGGGAAATGAAAATAAGACGTAGAACGCCATTCCTGAATTTGTTCGGGTTTTGATTTTTCTTGTTTGGGTGCCGATAAAGCACTAGAAATGGCCTCTGGCAATAGTGTTTTTCCTTTCACAAGGGGGCGGTATCTCTCTTTTATTGTGTTAGCGCTTTGTTCCAGCTTCAGCTGTTGCAAAAGCGCTATATAAACCAATATGTATGTATGTCTCTTTTTTTGTTGTTGTCATATTATTTGTTATTTGTTATCTTTTTTCCCCAAGATGGCGGCGTGTAAGCACGTAGCGGCTCCCCTCTCTCCCGGCTAATTGCCATTTTCGTGTTTATTATGTTTGTTAAGTCATTCTAAGTGCCTTTCACGTTGGGTCCGAGAGGACAGTAATTTCATCTGTGCTGTATGTCATGCATATTAGCACATTTGACAATAAAGCTGACTTTCAGTTGACTTTGACTTTCCATTGTATTTTGAACAGCTGCCCTCATTTCAAGCTCAGATAACTCCAGCCCCCTATAATTTAGGAAAAAAACATTTTTTTCTGATGAAAGAAGAGAGTCCAAGGTTTCTTACGCTGCATTGAATGTTTATGGAGTCCTAAAACTCAATATTTTGTAGGTCCTGGAATTTGAGTGACAACAACCCTGGCACTGGAGTGGACACATTTCTGCCCCTGTGTGGGAGTGAATGAGTTAATGTATTATCTTTTTTATTCCTTATTGGGCAATTTTGTGTTCCCAACATGATGTGAACAGTTTGGGAAAGGATGAGTTTCGTATGGAACATATACGTCGCAGTTAAAATTATGTTCTATGGCAGGGGTGTCAAAGTCATTTTTTGCCGCGGGCCACATTGTAGTTATGGTTTCCTCTCGAGGGTCGTTATGAATTTGAAGTCATTAGCATGTTTAATCCCCTCCACATATTACATATAGAGCGTATAACAAATTAATGAATAACTAGTTTTCAAATCTGAAGTCAAGAATTATGACTGTTGTTATGGTTTACATTCAAAATATGAAATTTAGGTGAGTATTTTAGCAAGCATCATGGAATTTCACACTTTTGATTTGTTTTCGCGGGCCAAAAAAAATGATGTGTGGGCCGGATTTGGCCCCTGGGCCTTGACTTTGACACCTGTGTTCTATGGGGACCTGGGAACGGATTATTCTCATTTTAATGGCTTCCTATGGGAAATTAATTTTTGAGATACACACTTTTTGCCTTACACACTATGTCTGAGAACCAATTAAGTTCATAAGCCAAGGTATCACTGTATATTGCATGACTAGGTGTCCGAATACTTTTTTTTCAAGTATTTCCCAAGGATAGAACCTGCCCCCCCACCCCCCATCTCAGCAAGTAATGGGGACAGGTTGAGCTCCATTAGCGTCTGCCCTTTCCTTGCCCTTAACCCAGTCAAAACCATCCACAGTCCCTTCAATGACTTTCCCAAAGACAGCCTCCATGTTGAGTATATTTGGGATGACTTCAGCATTGTTTTTGATGCTATTATAATACCAAAGTGGACATACTGGGGGGGTCATCTGGTATCCATTATATGTTGACACAAACCACTCGCCTCACACCTGACTGTCAAGGTCCTTCACATTAGTACTGACATTCCTTTGGCCCATTAAACATAATTAGGATTTTCCCTTGCACAATCCTTGACATTTCACCTCACCGCATCCAAATAGTTTCTTCATCTCTACTTGACTTATGTGATAATCAACTTTTTTTTTTAAATAAAAGCCAACCGGCGCCTGTTGACCACGGCTGAACTACATAGAAACATCTCCTCAAAGCGAAGAACCTATGAGCAAGCATTTGTTCAAAACTGGCGTGTGCCCAGCTGCCTTCCTCCATCTCCCCTCAAGGTTTCCCTTGGTGACCCTTTCTAGTGTGCAAAGAGTGCGGCCGGAGTGTGCGCCGCCATGTGTTTATGTGTGTGCGGTCGTGAGTGTGCGAGTGTGTTTAGGAGGTGCTGTTTCCCACAGCCCTGATCTAATTCCGTGGTAACTCAATCTCCGTGTGAGCGCTTCCCGGCGAGTGTTCTCCCACCCGTCGACAGTCCCCCTCTCTCTGGCTGGACGAGTGGCTGAGCGTGTCTGACAGAGCGTCCCAGTGCTCGCCCCCCTGCCCCCTTCCTCGCCTTATCCCACCCTACCCTTCGTTGGCCTCCGTGCTACCCGCCCTCCCATCAGGATTGATTTACTATGTCAACCGTCGAGGCTGTCGGCGGCAGCGGCGCTCGCAGCCGTGCCTGCATCCTGTGTGCGTGTAATGCTGATATCTTATACCTGTCATTCAACAACTGCTCAAGTGTGTGTGTGTGTGTGTGTGTGTGTGTGTGTGTGTGTGTGTGTGTGTGTGTGTGTGTGTGTGTGTGTGTGTGTGTGTGTGTGTGTGTGTGTGTGTTGGTCGAGCGGCTCGCCGAAGCCTCGTGCACGAAAAGGTGCGGTGGTATTATTATACAGACACTCTTGAGCTATGGCGCATTATGCAAGGAAAAAAAGCAAATGCCACCCATGCTGGTTGTAAATAGCTCGTCCCACAAAGGGAAATGTTCTCCCAGACAGCTTCCAATACAACAATGTTATCCTATGAAGCAGTTTCCTGGCTGCTGCCCCCCCCCCCCCCCCCGTTTGGTTCCAACAAGCGCCCAGTCTCTATGGTGGGCAGGGAAAAGACCAGGGGCTTGAGACCCATTCGTATCGTTGGACCCCCCTACCCCCACTCCCACGTCTCCTTGTCATTCTTTACTTTCCTGCCTTTGTTGGCATCAATTCTCATTGTGCTTTTTGGATAGGTAAGATGTGTTGACTTCCTTGTTTCTTTGTTTTGTTTGCAAAAAAAACTCTCAAGACAACTTTTCATATTGTTAGAATGACACCGACATCTCAGCGGCAGGCGCCCGTCACAAAGTTTGGAGTTACTCACACAATATAAACAATCAAAATTATCTCATCATGTCTTGGATGACCACTTGGGATAGAATGTTGAAACAAAACAAAAAGTTGATTATCGTAAGGACGTGTTTGCACGCCACAGTTCTTGACTACAAGGAAATGGTGTTCAACATGGATGATAGATACCATATTTTCCTGGATCATAAGGCGCACCTTCAATGAATAGTGTATTTTCAAACCTTTTCCATATACAGTAAAGTCTCGTTATATCGATATCGGATATATCGATAGTCCCGGTTATATCGATACTATTTCTATGCACGCGCGGAGAAAATTACATGCAAACAGAGTCGGATATATCGATAGTCCCGGTTATATCAATATTTTTTCGGACTCCCTTGAATATCGATATAACGAGACTTTACTGTATAAGGCGCACAGGAGTACGAGGTGCACCTTCCATGAATGGTGTATTTTCAAACTTTTTCCATATATAAGACACACCTCCAATGAATGGTGTATTTTCAAGACCGTCCAGATTCTACTAGTGCCATCAGATAAAACGTACAAGTACATTATTTTAAAAAAATAAGTGCGCCTTATAGCTATCTGGCTAGCTAGCTAGCTATATAGCTGGCTATTTATTAGCTATATGGCTATCTATATAGTTTGCTAACTGTCTAGCTGGCTATCTATTAGCTATCTGTTAGCTAGCTAGCTAGCTTTCTATCTATTTGAGTTACTTCTGGGTTGAGTGAACACTGGCGCATGTGGCTGCCGCTGCTCATTCTGCGACTGTAAAGTGACCTTGAGAGTTTTGAAAGGCGCTTAGAAATGAAATGTATTATTATTATTATTATTATTATTATTATTATTATTATTATTATTTAATAATATTATCTTTGGTGCGGCTTATACACTGGAAAATACGGTATATCTGCATTATGCGTGCGTGATAGTGGTTGGGCATCAGTTCGAATGTTATTAATAATGCAAATATGACTCCCCAAAGGGACTTGCCCCGACAGTTCTGGGGGGGGGGGAATGCTCAAATTTTTAATATTAGAGTGTGGAAATGCAGACATGAAAAGGGACATGAGTCCACTTTTTTGAAAACTCAGACAGTGAAAGCAAGAATATGTGTCAACATATATATATATGGATGATGTATCTACCCCAGTCAAGGATGACACTTCGTACTGATGTCACAACGTGTATTGTGAAACACTTGGAACACAGTGAAAACTAAAGGACATTAAAACGACAACATTACAATAAGTTCGACAAAACATACAGTGAATAAGCATGAAAGAGACAGGCAGACGACAGAGAGAGTGAGAAAACACACACACACACACACACACACACACACACACACACACACACACACACACACGCACACGCACACACACACACACACACACGAAAGGGAGACGACAGAGCTTGAAACAAAAAAAAGTGAAAAAAAAAAAACCAAAAGTGAAATGGTGAGAAAATGGATAGAAAACAGTGAAATTTGGACTTGTTTCAAATTTGATAGTTCAAAAGCAGAGTGTAGACTGGAAGGTTAAAATACCCCATCAGTCAGGCTCCACAAATAACCGCACGAGCCATCTGTACACTTGATGCAAAAAGCTATCAACCCAGATAAACAGAACACAATTGACGAGGAACAAGGTAAAATTATCGCAGAGAAAGCACCTACAAGGGATCATTCCTCAAGATGGTGAAAGAAGAAGGTTACGTTCCTCATCAAGTGTTTAATGCTGATGAAACCGACCACTCCATTCCATCTAGCCATCAACGACCATCACAAAGGTAAATAAAACGACTTTATTATACAGAACAGTTTATTTCTTTAATTTAGTGGTTCTTAATCTCATTGGAGGCACCGAACCCCACCAGTTTCATATGCTCAGTCACTGAACCCTTCTTTCAATGACTGCCCACCAACTGCAGACTAGACTGAGGGGTGGACCTCTGCGGCGGAGGATCCACCAAACCCCTGAGACCGAACCCCTGATCGAACCCAGGTTAAGAACCACTGCTTTATTTATAATACCATAGCACATTTATTATACATAAAATAAGTTGTATTTTTGTGTAGTTTTAAGGCTTAGAAAATTAGAAAGTAGAACATTCGGTTTTAAGGGGACCTCGGAACGGGTTATTCTCATTTTAATGGTTTACTATGGGCAATTAATTTTTGGGATACACACTTTTCACCTCACACACTCTGTCTGGGAACCAATTAAGTTGATAAGCCAAGATATCACTGTACTGTAATCAGAAATATGAATATTCAATAAATTTCAGATTCCAGAACAATTTAACAAACAAAATATCTGCCCCTTTTATTTCCCACCACTTGTTATTTATATCTTGTCAGTTATTATTCAGGTACATGAACCGGTAAACGGGGAACATTACCACAATGCATCTTATCCTGATCTTAACCTTTTTTACGGATGCATTTTCACTGGGTCATTGTACCCCAAGTCTTTTTCACAAAGGTGCACGCTCCTTCAGTAGCCCCCTCACAATGACAGCGCCATGGCGTTTACAAGTATGCTCCCCATTAACACTTAACTTAGCGAGTCCACATAAGAGAAATGGCAGACCACAAGCACCGCTTTCCAAATAAGCGCAACAGGAGACGTCACGTGCCATCCGTCGTATGAGAAAAGCTGGACTGTGGAGCCGGCTACTTTTAAGGCCACGCATTGTGTCGGAGTAGGAAAAAAAAACATTGTTTGCATTTCAATGGGGTTGCGTGTGTGTGTATATGTGTGTGGAGAAGCGTGTGGGGAATGTTGGAGCTTTTAATTGAAATGTATCTTCATCATGCAGGGAAAAGCTCACTGTTCCCAGCGCTCTCAACTCTGAACTGTGTGTGTGTATGAAATCTGTGATATAATCAATCTACAGTGATACCTCGGTTTACGAACCCTTTGGTTTACCAACCTTTCGGTTTACGAACGTTAAATTTATGAACATTTTACCTTGGCATACAAACTATTTTTCGGGATACACACGGAGCTGCCACAATGAGTGACATGTCATTCGCGAACGAGCCAGTTCCCATGAAAGAAAATGGCAGCCGGCTTGTTTTGGTCCTCTAGTCCCCGCCCCCAGTCGTCGGTTAAAGCCACGTGATTGGTCAAGAACGGGAGGTGGTTTAAACATTAAAGAGACATAGTTCAAAGGCAGAGTGTAGACTGCAAGGTAAAAAATTCCCATCAATCAGGCTCCGCAAATAACCCGCACTAGCCATTTGAAATGAAAAGACAAGGAAGGGCACCAGCTATTAATGATGTTTCTAGTGTGTCTGCTTGCATCTGTTGCTGTTGCAATATCACAACTTCCAAGATGTACAACCCAGCGATCCTTGAGACACTTTATGCAAAAAGCTATCCATTCCATCAAGCCATCAACGACCATCACAAAGGTAAATAAAACGACTTTATTATACAGTACAGTTTGTTTCTTAAATTATACTACCATCGCACATTTATTATACATAAAATAAGGTATATTTTGTGTAGTTTTTAAAGGCTTAGAAAATTAGAAAGTCAAAAATTATGTTTTATGGGGAGCTGGGAACGGATTATTCTCATTTTAATGGTTTCCTATGGGAAATTAATTTTTGAGATCGCCAAGGTATCACTGTACTTGCATGGAGGCTAAAATTATTAATTTTGAGTCACTTGTAGCCAAAAAGGGGACTTTAGTGTTGTGAATGTCATCAAACTACTCACACACCGCAAATCAGTAACATTCACCCTAACAACAGAAACAGCAGCTAACGACGATGACTTACAAGTTGATATAAAAACATTGCTTTGCAATCCGGCTCCCTTCCAAGTGGATGTTCAATGCCAGCTGTCTGCACTGCAGTAAAGTACTGCTTTCCCAAGCTCCGATCCTGTGGGAAAATCGGTTGTGGCCAGTAATTGATTCCGCCCTGCCAGCCCCATTACTCTCTCTGCTGCAGTCAAACTGCCAGTGAGCTGCGGCAAGCCTGTTTGAGAAAAATATATACCACCATATACCTCTATTTCTATATATCTATTAATCTATATATCTGCAAATGTCCCCATTGTGATACAATTAAAGGCATTCTGATTCTGATTTGTATTTCTATATCTATATACTGTATCTATATTCTAGAACTGCTTCATGTCACGAAGGGGGTACAGCAAGTGCTGAAGAATGAATGACTCTGTGTCTTTGTGTTGTCCTGTTATTTGTGATATAGTTTTTTTGTTCTTTTGACTTCAAGATGGCGCCGCTAGAGTGGCTGCCTTTCCAGCAGCTCCTGTATCTTATTTTTCTACTTCTTTCTATCTGTTTGAATTATTCCAGGTTGAGTGAACGCTTGCACCCACAGAAAAAAATGTATCCTGTGACTGTAAAGTGACCTTGAGAGTTTTGAAAGGCGCTTATAAATGAAATGTATTGTTATTATTATTATTATCATCTGTATATAGATATATACACACATATCTATCTATCTATCTATCTATCTATCTATCTATCTATCTATCTATCTATCTATCTATCTATCTATCTATCTATCTATCTATCTATCTATCTATCTATCTATCTATCTATTTTTCTATCTATCTATCTATCTATCTATCTATCTATCTATCTATCTATCTATCTATCTGTCTGTCTGTCTGTCTGTCAGGTAGCTACCTAGCTATCTAACTATCTAGCTACCTACAGTAGCTATCTAGCTAGCTATGTCTATCTATCTAGCTAGGAATGTCTATCTTGCTATATATCTTACTAGCTATCTATCTAGCTCTCTATCTAGCTATTTATCTAGCTATCTATAGCTAGCTAGCTAGCTTGCTGTTTAGCTATCTAGCTATCTGATATAGTTTATGACACTGTCATAACACTTGTTGTCTTGCCAATGGCTATACCCCGCTACTCGCGTGTTTACCTGTAATTATTTGACCAAAAAATGAGAATGATAAAATGTCTCTCCTCAAATACAATTAAAGCACAAGTGAAATAGAAACAGAATAGAAACATGCTTCTTTTGGGAGAGAGCCCTTAATCTTCTATGGTCCTATTTAAAAAAGGATTTCACAATGTTGACCAGCGCGCACATTCACTTAATGTTCATAATTCCTCCATGGACCAAATTTGAAAGGTGAGTACAACAACGCTTGTCCTCTACTTTTAGCTTGCCTTTGTAAAAAATTAAACACTTTTGAACGTTTTACACTTGTCCCATTGATCCACACTCACAAATGATTGGATGTGACAGCAAAGGTTAGACAGCACTCGCCAGTACACAGACGAGTGTCACAGACATGCCGTCCTCAACTTGAGTGCGCACTGATTACCCCATAAGGCAGCAATAGGGACGCACCCCCCGCCCCACCTCCTTCCTCTAAAAGTGAGTCATGAAATATTAAATGCAGTCATCTGCTGAGATGGCTGAGTTGCTTGTCACGGCCTAACACTTACCACATGTCTAAACAAAGGTAAGTGCCCCTGCGATCCAATTAATCTTCAATTAGGGGTTATGCTCTGTGCCTTCGCATCTGTTTTTTTCCCAGTCTAAGCTCAGCAGGTGGGGGTACGGGGGGGAGAATGCGTCTGAGGATTATCATCCTCCGGGAAGATAAAGGATGCTCTTTGACATCAATAGTGACATGGCAACACATGACGATCGATGGCCATGTCTGAGCTTAGTCTATTTCAAGCCTTTGTTAAAAAAAAAATCAGGCTGTATTAAATAACAGAAAATAATATTTCCACGTGATATGCAAAGAGACATTAGAGGCTTGAGTGATTCATCAGTCATGATTCTGGCAGGCTTTATATAACTAGCAGCTGAACGCTGGACTTTCCCATGTAGAGGTCACGGGGTCACCCTCTAAGCACTGCGGTAGGTTTTTTTTTCACACAAGAATTCCAGCCCACTAGTGGGGGATCTAAGAGCATAAAAAAGAATCAGAGAGTTGTACAGTATGTGCATCCCTTTAGAACACCCCCCCCCCCCTCCCACATATCCACCCCGCCCACTGCAATCTGCACCCGGTGGCATGACGCCTTGGGCGGAGGTCCCTGCTTTTCTACTTTATTAACGGAACAAGAAGTTTCTCTGTGAACTCCCCTCCCCCTGAAATCCCGCCCCCAAACCACCGTCGGCGTGCCGTGAACCAGGAGCCAGAGGCACGGGGAGCGTGGAGGGATAAAGGGATGAGGAAGATGAAAGCTAGATGCATGAAAAAGCTCAAAGCATGCAAGCAAACAAGCACCCAGTCTGACCACTCACTCTCGGTCGCACACTCGGCGCCCACGCTGCCCTCTGGTTCTTCCCCAAATGTTGCGGTCAACTAAAGTTAAAAGCAAAGGGGGCTGGGGTGGGTGGGGGGGGGGACACCACTCAGCCTGTGTGAGCCTTTCAGCATATGGCTTAGATCTGCTTGGTTTCTAGATTTCAAGTGATGCCCCCTGTTGGTTGTGGTCCAAGTGAGTACAGAGCGAGCGCTATAAATGATTATAAAGGGATGCTGTTCCAAAGGGTTGTGCAAAATTGCATATAGTTCAAATACAGTTAGATTGGGGTTTCTGTTTAGATTTAGAGAGTTAATGGCGAGGGAGAAAAAGCTGTTTAAATGTCTGCGCATTGATCGATAGCACCTGCCTTAGGGGAGTCACTGGAAAAGGTGGTGAGCAGGGTGTGGAGGGTCCAATAGGAATTTCCATGCCCTTGACTTGGTTCTTACAGTGTGCAAGTCGTCGAGAGCAGGAAGGGAGGTCAAAGTAAACACCTAACAAATATTTTTACCGTATTTGCCGGATTGCAAGGTGCACCGAATTATAAGGTGCAACTTCAATAAATGACATACTGTATTTTCAAACTTTTCCCATATATAAGGTGCACCAATTTTTAAAGGACAACCGACATTCGTTTTTTCTTTCTTAACTGACATCAGAAAAATGTTTTATAGCATCTAAAATACCCAAAACACGCAGTATATTTTTTGTCAAATGCAAAACACCAATAAAAATGACTTAAAGTGTCCAAAATCTGCAACAACAAAAAAAAAAGAACCCGGAAGTAGCCAATTTCAGAAGATCCCGCCCCTTTTTCATGATGTCACCCCAAGACGTCTTGCCTTGCTGGAGAATCAAAACAATGGCTTCAGATTCGGAGAATAGGCTTTCTTGTTACTCATCAAGTTATGAATATGATTCAAATAGTTCTGAAGAAGAAAGCATACATGTTTGCAATCGATTAAATTTCTTCCGTGTCATTTTGAGGCATCAGGGGTGGGAAATGTTGCACCCAAAAAAGGCAGAAAATGGCGACAAATACGTGTAAGGAATTCATCAGCCCGTTTCCACGAGCTGATTAATTCCTTACATGGAGCTTTGTCGCCCTCTTCTGCCTCTTTTTGGTCCTACACGAAGTTTTCAGAACAAAGTACAGCAAAATGCATTGATGTGATGTAAGGACTGCTACAATGTGTCCTTTTTTTTGGTCAGGGGCGTTCCTTCAGTGACGTAGGGTGAGGACTCGTCACCAACTCAAAAACAAGACTTCCGGATTATTCAGCGTCTTCAGACGCTTCAGAGTCTTAAAACGTAAAATATAGCCATATGCAGTGGAATCTTTGTAAAATACACTCAGTAGAAGTCATTTGAAGACATCTGACAAATTATGGACACAACTTGTCCGGAGACGTCGGTTGTCCTTTAAGGTGCAACTTTAATGAATGACATATTGAAAAACTTGTTCCATATATAAAGCGCACCGGATTATAAAGCACAACTTCAATAAATGAAATATTTTTTAAAAAAATCCATATATAAGGCGCACCCGATTATAAAGTGCAACTTTAATGAATACGTCTGTGTAAGCTCTCAGTCGTACAGGAGTGTTCCATCGATGAGAAGGTTTCTTCAGCCGTCATCTGTACTTCTTTGAAGGTGTCGGAAGTTTCGTTTCTTATCCAAGAGGCTTTGTCAGCTAACTAAAATTTGCTGATAGTTTTGGCTCTATATACATTGCAGGGGTTTCTTAAAAACTACGAGTCCTATTGGCAACACAAAATTCCTACTCATTTCAAACCGATAAACACTTTAAGGCAGAAATTAGTGCATCCAAAAGATAGGCTGCCAAATGAAAACCAAAGTAATACATTGTAAGAATAAAAATTGTAAAGAGCAGTACAATACATTGGGGAGACTAAACAAATTCTCCAAAAGAAGACTTTATCAACATTGCAGGGATAATACTAGTGGGGCTCAATCTGTAGTACATATGCACCTAAAAGCTAGCAACCGCTCATTTGACGACAATGAGATTAAAATCTTAGCGAATGAAAATAGATGGTTTGAAAGGGGAGTAAAAGAAGCTATTTTCATAAAACAGCGAAACCCTTCACTAAATCGCCATGGTGGGGTGAGGTTTAATTTGGATCGTTCCTACTACAGACTTCTTAGACCACATAGGCTTAGTTATGCTGATGAGGTGAGACCAGCGCAAATTGGGCAATCAGGCCAGTCGTAGACCCCATAATCAGGCAGGGCAATAGAAGTAATCAGTCAGGACAATAGACGTAATCAGTGTAGCCTCAGGGAATAGTCCTCTGCTCCCCCCCAACCTGAGAGCAGGGACCTATCAGAGCAGAGACTGGCACTACCATGCCTGGACAGTAGGGATAAATGTATATAGGGCAAAAACAACCAGCAGATTTTAGTTAGCTGACGAAGCCTCTTGGATAAGAAGCGAAACGCCCGACACCTTCAAAGAAGTACAGATGACAGCTGAAGAAACCTTCTCATCGATGAACTTTAATGAATGACATATTTTAAAACTTTTTCCATAGTCAGAATAAGGTGCCCCGGATTATAAAGCGCAATTTAAATAAATAACATTTTATATATGTTTCCATATATAAGGCACACCGGATTATAAAGCACAACTTCAATGAATGACATATTTTAAAACTTTTTCCAGATATAAAACGAAGCCATTTATATCTCCAAGAATCCAAGCCCAACTTTTCAATTTCCTTTTGCCTTGGAGGATCTTCTCTCCATTATTCATGAGTCCTCAGGTTGGACCCTGGGAACAAGCTGAGCGAGGCCCTGTGTCAATACGCAACACTGGCCGCCACAATGGGCCCGGCCTGCAACTACACTGTTGACAGACACCAACACAAAGGAGCTAAAAGGGGTCCCCCTCCGTTCTCACACAAACTAAAGAATGAGTCAGTGTGCTGCCGCTCACTGCACTGTTTGTACAGTATATGCAGCTTTTGTCCGCGGACTCTGTTCTGCCATCAATGGAGCTTGAAAGTATTGATGAAAACCAGGAGGAAAAGACTTCTCTGCGTGTTCAGATGAAGGCCTTCTTGCACATTCCATTATACATCCAATCTTGAGGGTTACGACAAAAGTGCTTGATGCTAATGTATATATCATGAATTAGCATTTAGCATGTCATGACAGCATTTTGAATGGATGCTTTAGTTAAATCACAACTGGATTACTGTCCTGGACTTTATTTTGGACTCACTCAATCCTCCTTCAAGTGACTTCAGTTGGTCCAAAATGCTGCTGGTCACTCCTGCACTGGAGCTCAAAGCATAGAGCATTTAACTACATTTCTGGTCTAAATTAAGTAAGTAACAGGGTCACCGTTGATGGCTACCTAGCTAGCTATCTATCTATTAGTTATCTATTGGCTAGCTAGCTAACTTGATCTATTTGAGTTATTCCGGGTTGAGTGAACGCTGGCACATGTGGCTGCCGCTGCTCACCCACTGAAAAACTGATCCTGTGACTGTAAAGTGACCTTGAGAGTTTTGAAAGGCGCTTATAAATGAAATGTATTATTATTATTATTATTATTATTATTATTATTATTATTATTATTATTATTATTATTATTATTATTATTATTATATCACCCCAAGGCTTTCAATAGTGCTACGTCTGAATCAATCCCCAGCTGCGAGCGTGGTGTGATTTGCTACACGTCCACTAGATGATGCCGTTAGCCAGGAAATAACGTGTGACTTGAAGAAACTTAAAGGACAACCGACGCCTCCGGACAAGTTGTGTCCATAATTTGTAAAATGGCTTCATATGACTTCTACTGAGCGTATTTTACAAAGATTCCACATCATATAGCTATATTTTACGTTTTAAGACTCGCGCTGAATATTCAGGAAGTCTTGTTTTTGAGTTGGTGACGAGTCCTCACATCACGTCACTGAAGGAACGCCCCTGACCGAGAAAGGAGACACTGTAGCAGTTCTTTAATCACGTCAATGCATTTTGCGGTACTTTGTTTGGTCTGAAAACTTTGTGTTGATCCGTGTTGATGGCGAAATTAGAAGGAAAATACATAAATACGGCGATGGTGAATCCTTGTGTGTTGTGACAAAAATTTTGAGCCAATTCCTACACGGAGCTTTGTCGCCATCTTCTGCCCCCCTCTGTTGCCTTAAAATGACACGGAATAAATTATTTAATCGATTGCAAACATGTATGCTTTCCTCTTCAGAACTATTTGAATCATATTCATAACTGGATGTGCAACAAGAAAGCATATTCTCCGAATCTGAAGCCATTGTTTTGATTCTCCAGCAATGCAAGACGTCTTGGTGTGACATCACGAACTGGGGGCGGGACTTTCTGAAAATGCCCAATTCGCAGCTCAATTTTTTGCAGATTTTGGACACTTTAAGTCATTTTTATTGGTGTTTTGCATTTGACTAAAAATGTCATACTGCGTGCTTTGGTATTTTATATGCTATAAAACGTTTTTCTGAAGTCAGTTAAGAAACAAGAAACTGATGTCGGTTGTCCTTCAAATCTTATCTAAAACACATTTTAAATCATTAAAATAGTTGTGACTCACCCTCTTGGGTGCAGTGCGATTGGCTGGCTATCAATATGCTATATTTCAGTATGTAACAAAATCCTTGGTTGAAAGAAAACTACAGCTACTGCACAATGCATGTAAGAACGTGAAATAATAATAATAATAATAATAATAATAATAATAATAATAATAATAATACATAATACATTTCATTTATAAGCACCTTTCAAAACTCTCAAGGACACTTTACAATACCCGTGAAATTACAGTTATAATTGACACTACCATAGATTTGGACAGAATGTTTTAGTGCAGAGGTGAAATATATGATTTACATCCTTTCATAAGAAGAATTTCGTGCAGTTTTTGCATTGAACCTCATGACCAGCGACCAGATTCTGACACACGCTTTTCTCACGCCATCAAGTGGTGAGAGGTAGCCTTTACAGAAAGATGTGAAAATGTATTAAATGTTGCAACACAATGTCCATTATTTATTATTATTATTATTATTATTATTATTATACATTTTATTTACATTTCATTGATGATGATTGAAATAAAATACTGGAACTTCATGGCATTTAAAATGCAGTTTGTTTTACTTTGAATTTAATGATGTGATCAATACTTAAAAAAACGTGTGCTGGGATTTTGTGCAAAATGTAAAGGTTAGTTGGGCAGCATGGTGGACTCATGGTTAACAAAGTCACTTCTAAGATTTTGGCTCCAATGGTCCATTTGTGAACTGTGAATTTGACACACTACGCACTGGACCACTGGGAGGGCCCAACGAGGTTAAGCAGTGTAAAAAGAGGATATATAAATACAAATGCTTAGATTTAAAACACAAATGGCTCAGCTGTTGTTTATTTGTATCACAATCAGAAAGCATTTAATAGTCCCACAATGGAATCTACAGGAGCAAAAATAAAGGAGATGGGGGGAGGGAACTATTTAAATCATATTCATAACTGAATGTGTAACAAGAAAGCATATTCTCCGTATCTGAAGCCATTGTTTTGATTCTCGAGCAAGGCAAGACATCCTGGGGTGACGTCACGAACAAGGGGGCGTCACCTTCTGAAACTCGCCGTTTCCGGTGTCATTTTGAAGTAGTTTTGGGACACTAACACATTTTAATTGGTGTTTTGCATTTGACTCAAAATATCAGCCTGCGTGTTTTGGGTATTTTAGATGCTATAAAACGTTTTTCTGATGTCAGTTAGGAAACAAAAAAAATGGTGTCAGATGTCCTTTAACTGTAAAGTAGCCCATTAAAAAGGCAATTAGAAATCTTTTGTATTTTCAAAATAAAAATCTATGGGAAAAAAATTAAAGGAACCCAAAATATTTAATTCAAATTTTGACAATGGCTCTCAACTCAATAGTGCAGGGCCAAGATAGTGGACTGAAGACAACCAGATAAGCAGAAACTGCCATGGCTCATCCAAGACTGAAGAAGATTGATGATCAAACAGCATCAAACAAAGCAGTTTGAGCTGTTTGAATGTTTGCACTACAGGAGTGGCATCCAGTCATCCGAGAACCATGTGAAAAACAGGTGCGGAACATGCTAAGGCATATGAAGGTGTGAATTCATCTCTGAACAGACATAGTAGGCTGTCATGGTGTTTCATGATGAATGAGAACTGCCCTTTGTATGAGTTCATATCTGAAAGGTCCCTGAATTGTTTCCATTACTATGAATAGTTTCAACTTGTCCAAACAAATGACACTCCTTTTGGAATTTGGGTGTATTGTTACCATCAATCTGTAGAATATAACAAAAATGTATTTTATGTATTCATTTATGCCAAACCATACATAGGAACCTATAAAATGTATGCCCATAGAAACTGATTGTTTTGCCTGTGTAATTTTAATTGAATTAACTCATTCACTGATATTCGCAAATGTAATCGCAAATTGAAAATATGACATTCCCGAATTTGTTTGGGTTTTGTTTTTTTTTTTTATGCTTGGGTGCTGATAAACTTTTTTCCATGTTAGCACTTTGTTCTAGCTTCAGCTGTTGTTAAAGCGCTATGTCACAATATTAACTATCTAGCTGGCTCTCTAGCTGGCTACCATGCTGGCTATCTATTTGCTATCTCTTAGCTATCTATCTAGCTAGCTGGCTATGTAGCTATCTAACTATTATTTATCTAGCTAGCTTTCTATTATCTATCGATTAGCTAGCTAGTTAGCTTTCTATCTATTTGAGTTATTCCGGGTTGAGTGAACGCTGGCGCGTGTGTCTACCGCTACTCACCCAAGGAAAAATGTATCCTGTGGCTGTAAAGTGACCTTGAGAGTTTTTAAAGGCACTTATAAATGACATTTATTATTATTATTATTATTATTATTATTATTATTATTATTATTATTATTATTATTATTATTATAAACCAATATTATGTATTGCATTATATTTTGGACAGCCACTTTCATTTCCTATATATATTTGTATTTTAATGTCATTAATATCCAACGAATTATTACATTTATTTATTTTTGAGAGTTTTGAAAGGCGCTTATAAATGAAATGTATTATTATTTTGTTTTTTAAAAAAGGACACAGGAATATTAGTCAATTAAATGCAGGTTTACTTTGCCCATTGTGATTATTAAATAAAAATCAACAAAGCCTCATTTTGTGTTAGCATGAAATAAATGTGCTAACTTGTCCCCCTTCAAACCCACACACCAGAATTTGATTTAAAGACACGCCCCTTAACCTCATTGTCACCATGGCAACGGCAAGCACCTGGGCCTGATTGGGCGGCTGCGTATCAAGCACTCGCCCCACCGGACTTCAAATATGACATTTCCACTAGCGTGTCACTCTGTCCGCGTCCTGCAACCAAAGGAAGAATTCTAGTTTTGTGTGATTTCGGCGTCACAACTTTAACTCCACCATGGTTGAGAAATTTGTTGGAACCTGGAAACTCACTGCCAGTGAGAATTTTGATGAATACATGAAGGCTATTGGTAAGGATACATTTGACATTGGCTTACTTCAATAATGACTTTGCTTTAAAGTAGTGCTAATTGAAGCATATTTTGTATGGCGCGTAGGTGTGGGTTTTGCTACACGGCGGGTGGGCAACATGGCAAAACCAAACCTTGTGATCAACGTGGATGATTCAGGCTTCATCACCATGAAGTCTGAGAGCACTTTCAAGACTAAAGAAATTAAATTCAAACTCAATGAGGAATTTGATGAGAACACTGCGGATGATCGAAACACTAAGGTGGGTTATAAATGAAGAAATGCACTTTCTAAACAAAAAACAAAAGTTATTTGACATGCAATTGAAGCAAATTATGACTGCAGACAATCATCACTTTTGAGAATGGCAAACTTGTGCAAAACCAAACATGGGATGGCAAGTCTACAAGATTAGAACGAGAAATTCAGGATGGCAAGCTAACAGCTGTAAGTTACTTAGTAACCACAATGGCAATATGCAACATTTGTTTCTTTAAAATAACCCTTTAACCCCCTCCATCTTTTTTTATCTCCACAGAAATGCATCATGGGTGATGTTGTTGCGATGAGGACCTATGAAAAAGAGGCTTAAGTTCACTCTTGCACCAATCAATGTATGAAGAACTACAAAGATACGTTTTGTAAAAGGAAAATTTCCAATAAAATACATGTGTGTGTGTGACATGTGTGGTTTCTACATAAACATTTTAAAAAGTAATTGTCACAATTCAACATGCACAGTTGGGTCTGCAACTAACAGGCTAATTCTATGCCCATGTGAACAGACTTTATAAGAAAGAGTTAAGGCTTATTTTGTGCTTAACAGGAATTTGGGTTCAACATCTGACTTGTATTTAAGACTTTAAACTTTTTCCTAAAAAGGACTTTGTATGTCATTAGTTGCTCTGAAGTCTGACAACTCAACTTTTTTTGTTCCCCCTCTCATTCCTTGACAAGGGTCTTTTGTTTGAGCAAGGACACATTTCCTAATATTGGTGTGTAGACTCATGCCTGGGTGGTGGTGCGGCTAAACCCCATAAGGTCAACGCGTTGACCTCTCACGTGCTAGTCCAATTGTCTTGGATGCATAGACTGGAAGTAAAGCTAGTGCAGTTGTCCTAATGAAGCCTTTTTTGGGGCATTGGACGCCTGGTGTGCAAGACTTGTCAAGTGAATAGTAGTCTTTTTTTTTTCTTAAAAAAAAAAACTTTGTTAGTTTTAGAAATGCATTAGCGTTGACTCTAATGCACTGTAGCATATATATATATATATATATATATATATATATATATGTATGTGCACTCCATTTACTGTTTACCATTCACAAATTTGGGTTACGTCACCGCTGAGAGAACACAAATCCATGCCAAACAGAGGACATGGAGTTCGATTACTCCCGCAATTGTGATGTTGGTTCAATGCAGTTTTATTAAAGCACTGTATTAAAATACACCCGATGAATGTGATTACAATTGTTTCAAACACAATATTTTTTTAATGAAATGATGCGAGACACCAAGCTAAGCATTTTAAAAATGAGGGCACCATTTTGTTTGGCTGTTTTTTTTAACACAAAACTGCAAAATGGGGGTAGAGTTTTCCTCTCTTCACTTTTTATTTATGTAGCTATCCAGCTACCGAGCTGGCTGGCTAACTATTTGCGATCTATTAGCTATCTCGCTGGCTATCTCGCTAGCTATATTGGTATCACAGCTGGTTAGCTATCTATTAGCTAGCTAGCTCGCTTTCTATCTATTGTAGTTTTTCCGGGTTGAGTGAACGCTGGCGCGTGTGGCTGCCGCTGCTCACACACACACTTATCCTGTGACTGTAATGTGACCTTGAGAGTTTAGAAAGGCGCTTATAAATGAAATTTATTATATTATGTATTTATGTAAATTTCTCCACTGTGAGACTAATAAAGGCAAATCCAATCCAATCCAATATTGTAGTGCAAGTAGACTAATGGTGTCTAACTACATTACATTTTTTAGTCAAAAACCCTTAAAATATACATATTGTCAAATATGTGAAGGATAGTTACGACAGTTTGCCCCAAGTTTAAATTATAAAAAAAAATCCCTAAAACTGATTCAGTGTTTTATTTTGAAATATTCAATCTAATTTTTAAGTGGTCGATCCATCCATCAATCATCTGAGCCACTCCTCCCATCTGTCATTGGGCAGTAGGCGGGCACATTTACATCCGTTCACGCTCGGTCACGTTTATGGTCATTTTCAAGTGCTTATTAACCATGTATGTTTTGGGAATGTGGGAGGAAATCCCATGCAGGCACGGGCAGAACATGCAAACTACATAGGAAGACTGGAGCCCGGAAGCGAACCCTGGACATGCTATCAGTTACTACTGTGCCGCCCAAACAAAAAAAACTCAATATTGAGCTTGTCTTAATTATAAATATTGGGTAAAAATAGAATTTGTTCAAAAGTAAATTTTAAAGAACATTTGACCTGACTACTCCGTCAAATCCTAGTTTAAAAAAAAGTCCAGATGCGGATGACGTTCAGGATGACGTAAACGTTGCGTCATCTTCGTCCAACATGGCGGACACGGAAAACACAAACATGGACTCCGATCAGGGAGAATCCTCTAATGCGCTTAAACGCCGCGTCGGTGAAGATTCACACCGAAAGGAGACACCCAAAGAAGAGAAAGATATACCTACAAGTTGCACCACCTCGGAATATTGCGAGAAGTTACAGACGTGGATGTGCCAGTACTCCACCGGCTTTGTGACTTGGCAGAGTTGGCTGGCGGCGTCAGCAGCCATGTCGTATCCGTGTGTTTTGCACTCGGTCAACGGGACGTCGACGGCGCCTTTCGATCCCAACGCTCAGTACTTCGGGGTCCCCTCGTCGTACACTGCGGCCGCCTCCGGCTCCCCGAGTAGCCGAGAAGGTGAAGCTGCGGGCGGGGCTGCAGTGCCCACTCAGCCGCAACAGCTGCCTCAGGAGAATGGAAACGCGCGCAGGCCAGGTAAATGGAAGAAAATCAATGCATTACAACACGCTGCAATGCCGTTAAGCTACGCAGTCACAATTTAAGGTCTCTGCAATAGCATTACCCATTATCACTTTCGGTTATTGTTTAAGCGCTATATAAATCAATATGTATTGTATTGTATTGTATTCCCAAAAGCTTCTGTGCTGACCCAAGCTTCTGATCCATTCTCCAGGTCGAGAGTACACCATCCCCTCACCCCTCCAAAGACTCCTTGCTGAAATTGTGGACTTCTTCATTCTGTTTTTCATCAAAGCGAGCATTATCATCAGTATTATGCACCTGAGTGGAATCAAGTCCGTTCATGCAGTGATGCTTGATTTTTTTTTTGCCATCCCTAATAATCTCTTTTGCTTTCTTCTTTTAGGGATGTGTCAAAGTTCGCAATGCATTTTATCATCGACGAAATAGACGAGGAAACGTCAATGGAGGAGCTGCAGAAAATGATGCTGGTTGCTCTTGTATACCCAATATTGGTGTGCGTTTATGAGGTAAGTCGTGTTAGTTGATACAGTACATACACAAAAAAAACACCACGTAATATTATGAAGACATGCAAGCTAATCAATATTTTTTTCAGGGGAAGATGTTTTAGGAAATTGGTGTCACAGAGCTGTTTATTTTTTTTTCAGTTGTTACTATGATGGCATCGGGGGTATTGCATGAGGAAGTCTGAAGTGACAGAACAGTTTGTCAGAGCGGTGCAAGACATGTATCATGACTGTAAGACAGTTGTGAGGTGTGCTGTCGGTGTGACGGAGGAATTCGAGGTGGAGGTGGGACTCCACCAGAGTCAGCTCTGAGCCCCTTCTTATTTGCTATGGTGATGGACAGGCTGACAGACGATGTTAGACAAGAATCTCCTTGGACCATGATGTTAGCAGATGACATTGTGATCTGTAGCGAGAACGGGGAACAGGTGGCGGAGAAACTTGAGATGTGGAGATATGCCCTGGAGAGGAGAGTAATGAAGATCAGTCGCAGCAAGACGGAATATATGTGTGTGAATGAGAGGGATCCAAGTGCAAGAGTGATGCTACAGGGGGAGATAAAGAAGGTGGAGGATCTTAAGTACTT
The DNA here is from genome assembly GCF_051943395.1 of Hippocampus bargibanti. Lineage (NCBI taxonomy): Eukaryota > Metazoa > Chordata > Actinopteri > Syngnathiformes > Syngnathidae > Hippocampus > Hippocampus bargibanti. Next base: position 23,418,993 of record NC_142739.1, on the reverse strand, counting down.
GGGGTCAACTGTCCAGAGCAATGGAGAGTGTGGAAAAGAGGTGAAGAAGCGTGTCCAGGCAGGCTGGAGTGGCTGGAGAAAAATGTCAAGTGTGATGTGTGATAGGAGGGTTTCAGCTAGAATGAAAGGAAAAGTGTATAAAACCATGGTGAGACGGTGCCGCTGAAGAAAAGACAGGAAGCAGAGCTGGAGGTAGCACAGATGAAGATGTTGAGGTTTTCTTTGGGAGTGACCAGGTTGGATAGGATCAGGAATGAGTACATTAGAGGGACAACTCATATTAGAGGCTTTGGAGAGAAAGTCAGAGAGGCCAGACTGAGATGGTTTGGACATGTCCAGAGGAGAGAGAGTGACTATATCGGGAGAAGGATGCTGAGTCTTGAACTGCCAGGCAGGAGGCCGAGAGGAAGACCGAAGAGGAGGTTTATGGATGTTGTTAAAGAGGACATGAAGGTAGCTGGTGTGAGAGAAGAGCATGCGCAAAACCGGGATAGATGGAGGACATTGATTCGCTGTGGCGACCCCTGAGGGGAAAAGCCGAAAGGAAAAGAAGAAGATTGATGGCATCGGGGACGTCATGCGTAATGTTTTCTATTTCCAAAACTGTCGGCCCTCATGATCATTCATCTTAAAATTTTCCACTGTCTTTCTTTGACATTGTTTGAAAAATAAAACAGTGGCCGTGTCCAAATTCATAGTTTACATCCTTCAAAGGCCTATTACTATGGTCGGCCTGTTCAAATTTACCACTGTTTATGCAGTTCACGGAAGCTACATGAGGACAAGCCTTTGGAGGACCCAGCATGTGAAGGGTCCTCCGAAGGACATAGTCTGTGAATTTGGACAGGCAGTGTTTGGTAAATATGATACTTTTACTTTTTGTAAGTCGGCAATGTAGTTAACCACTGACGTGTATCTGCAGATTGTGTGCATTTGGGGAGCTGGAGGAGCCACGCCAGGAAAATTCCTCATTGGACTTCGAGTTGTGACATGTGACTCATCAGTTCTGGTTCAACCTAACCGGGTCCTCGTGGTGCCGGCAACTGACGTGTCTCTGTCTGCGTGAGTGCAACCATACTACCCTTCAATAAATTATTATTGTCACTCCCACAACACATTTGATGTTTTTTTTAAACTAAAATGACAACATAAAAAAAATACAACTTTATTTATTTATTCTACATTATTTTGTATTTTATTGTAGTTTATTTTTTATTGTATTGTATTTTATTTTAGTATTTTATTTTGTATTTTATTGTAATTTATTTTTTATTGTGTTGTATTTTATTTTAGTATTTTATTTTTTATTTTTTTTAATGTTATTTTTTATTTAATTTTATTGTATTGTATTTTTTATTGTATTCTTTTGTTATTTTTGTATTTTATTTTATGGTATTTGCTGTGTTTTATTTTATTGTAATTTATTTTTTATTTTATTGTTGTTTTGTATTTTATTTTTATTTTTTATTTTAAATTAATTCTTTTGTATTTTATTTGTATTTAAATCTTTTATTATTTTTATTTTATCAGATTCTTTGTATTTTATTTTAATGTATTGTTTATTTTATTGAAATTTTATTTTTATTTTGTATTTAATTTTATTGTGTTGTATTGTATTTATTTTGTTATTTTACTTTATTTTTTATTTTGTATTTTATTTCATTTTATTGTCTTTTTTGTATTTTATTTGTATTTATTGTTTATTTTATTTAATTGTGATGTATTTTATTTTTTTTGTTATTTTTTTATTTTATTGTTTTTTTTGTATTTTATTTTATTGTATTTTTTTGTATTTTATTTTATTTTGTTTCGTTTTATTTTATAATTGGAGGTGCAGTCTTACATTCTTCTGAGGTGTCCAAGTTTGGAGTTTTTGTGTTGTCCAACTCTAATTTTTTTTTTCCTTCTATGCATCCTGACAGATCAACTGTGCGAGCCCTGAGCAAGAACTTTTCAATCGCTTTCTTCTTCCCAGCTTTCATCACACTTCTGTTCTTCCAGCATAACAGGACTGTATACGACATGGTCGCTGGCACCATTGTTGTCAAGCGCTCCAGGGTCAGATGACCCCCCAACCCCCAGCAAGCATCGCCACTACCCACAGAGCGCACCGCATCTAGTATTTGAAACTAAATAGGTTGCAGGACTTATTTCTGGTTCATGTGCACCAGTGCTCCATTATGAGGGCAGAGATGATCGCCGAGCCTCAACCTGCACTTAGTTTGTGTCTGACCAAACGGCTGCATGGGTATGGGTCTGTGCCAAGTTCATGTCTCTTCTTCAAATAAGGCCGGGGTGAGATTTGCCTTTTTTAAAAGACTATTTTCGATCCGGGGTGAGTATTTGTTTACGCTATATTTCAGTTCGCAATCTATTTATTTGTAGCACGTCAGCCTCAGTTTCAGTGAACTCAAACATCAAAACATGGAGCCCTTTGGTTTATTGTTTCAGGTGCTTAAGGACTTTTGTTTTTCAAAGGCACAATCAGTGTTTTGAAACTTGACCTCTTCATCTTGGCACATTCTGTCAGTTTGCATGATTTTATGTGACATACCATAAGCTATTGGAACACAATGGAAAAACGTTTGTGGTTGAAATTGGACTACAGTGGAGCCGCTAAGGCACTTGTGTCAAACTTAAAGGACAACCGACGTCTCCGGACAAGTTGTGTCCATAATTTGTAAAATGGCTTCAAATGACTTTTACTGAGCGTATTTTATAAAAGATTCCACCGCATATAGCTATATTTTACGTTTTAAGACTCGCGCTGAATATTCAGGAAGTCTTGTTTTTGAGTTGGTGACGAGTCCGTACGTGACGTCACTAAAGGACCGCCCTTTACCGTAAAAAATACGCATTGTAGCGGTCCTTCCATCACCTCAATGTATTTTGCTGTACTTGTTTTGTCTGGGGACCTCGTGTTGCACCCAAAAGCCGCCAGAAGAGGGCGTCCAAGCGCCATATAAGGAATTCATCAGCCTGTGGAAACGGAGGTGGCCACATGAGGTCGCCATTTTGTGCCTCTGTTTTTGGGTGAGCGATTTTTCCCCAATGTTGCCTCAAAATGGCACAAATAAATTCTTTAATCGATTGCAAACATGTATGCTTTCCTCTTCAGAACTATTTGAAACATATTCATCACTGGATTGGATTGGATTGGATTGCATTTGCCTTTATTAGTCTCACAGTGGAGAAATTTGCATTTCACAGCAGCAAAGTTATGAAAGGAATGAAAGTAGAAAAACAAAATACATGAGCTGCTGGAAAGGCAGCCACTCTTGGGGCGCCGTCTTGAAGTCAAAAGAACAAAAAAAACTAAATAACAAATAACATGACAGCATAGAGACAATATGACAAAACAAAGACACAGAGAGACATTAATGATGTGGAACAAGAAAGCATATTCTCTGAATCTGAAGCCATTGTTTTGATTCACTAGCAATGCAAGACGTCTTGGCGTAACGTCACAAACTGGGGGCGGGACTTTCTGAAAATGCCCAATTCGCAGCTCAATTTTTTTGCAGATTTTGGACACTTTAAGTCATTTTTATTGGTGTTTTGCATTTGACTAATAATATACTGCGTGTTTAGGGTATTTCAGATGTTATAAAACGTTTTTCTGGTGTCAGTTAAAAAACAAAAAAGTGACGTCGGTTGTCCTTTAAGGCTGACCATCTCATTTTAAAGGACAACCGACACCTTTTTTTTTTTTGTTTTAGGACTGTAGCGTCCCAGAAAATGCACAAGATGGCGCCCAAGCTCCATTGGAAATGGCTGATTTTCTGCTGGGAATTTGTGTCAACTAGTATCAAATAGTAGTCTTGGTGCAACACACAACGATCACCATGGCGTTATTTATGTGTTTTCCTTCTGAATTCGCCATCAACACGGATCAACACAAAGTTTTCAGACCAAACAAAGTACCCAAAATGCATTGTGTGTCGCTTTCTCAGTCAGGGGCATTGCAGACGTGACGTCACGTCAGGCATCGTCCTCAACTCGAAAACAAGACTTCCTGAATATTCAGCGCGAGTCTTAAAACGTAAAATATAGCTACAGTATACGCGGTGGCATCTTATTAATATACACCCAGTAGAAGTCATTTGAAGCCATTTTACAAATTATGGACACAACTTGTCCGGAGACGTCGGTTGTCCTTTAAAGGAAATGAACCAGTCCTCATATTCATTGCCATTCCTGAATTGTATGAGGTGGAGTGCCATTCACAATTTTTTGGGGGTTTTGGGTTTTCTTGCAGGGGGGGGGGGGGGGGACGGGATTAATCGCTGGTCAGACCTCTGGCAATGTTTTTCCCTCCCACAAGGGGCGGCATTTGTCTTTTGTACAGCAACCCCCATATCAAACTCATATAACTCTAGACCCATCCAATTTAGGAATTAACTTTTTTTTCTGATGAAAGAAGGTTTCTTACGCTGCATTGAATCTTTATGTAGTCCTAAAACTCAATATTCTGTGGGTACTGCAATTTGAGTGAAGATGACAAAAACCCTGGCACTGGAGTGGACACATTTTTGCACATCATCTGCCAGTGAATTAGTTCAATGTAACAAAAGCCGAGTCTTGACCAAAAATAAATTAAAAGGAAGTGGCAAAAGACAAACTATTATTAAAGTTAAAATATAACCTGTTTGTTGTAAGTGACAATACGGCACTGTAGTCTTACTGCTTTAAATGTGAGGCTGCTTGCAATCAGGGCATGGGGAATTGATTTGTGAATATTTCTCTTCTAATCACTTAATTGCATGACTTTGGGGACACTTGACTATTGTGGTTCTAACCCGAGGGTCAGCAGTCTGATCTGCTTACACTTTTTTTACCTAAATAAATACATTTTAAAAATCTCACACTTTGCCTGAGATGAGAGCAGGCTTAAACACCAGGACTGTTTGGATCTTTTGTTAAAACGACCACAAAGTACATACATAACATCAACATTTTGTTGGAACGTCTGATCATTCTTTGACTCAGCAGATGCCACATAACTGTCACAAATGCTATTTAACTGAAATAAACAATTTCTTTTTGATCATATTTGTCTCCGGTTCTTGCTACGTACTTAGGTTTAAAACGAAAATTTTGATCTCTGCCGAAAAAAAATACTGAATCTATCTATCTATCTATCTATCTATCTATCTATCTATCTATCTATCTATCTATCTATCTATCTATCTATCTATCTATCTATCTATCTATCTATCTATCTATCTATCTATCTATCTATCGACCTAACTACCTACCTATCTACATATTCATCTATCATGTATCAAATAATCTACCTAATTACCTACCTAATTATCTACCTCCCTACCTACCTACTTAGCTACCTAGCTATCTAGCTAGCTATCTCGCTCCATTACTGTATCTAGCTACAGTATCTAACTAGCTAGCTAGTTACATTATATAGATAGCTAGCTATCTATCTAGCTATCCATATACGTATATGCTCTGCGTGGATTTTGTACGTTGGCAAAATGTACAGGAGTGAGATTTCTGAGAAAAGACCAACTCATTTCTTCCAATTTATGACAAACCTGTGTTAAATGACCTCATTATGGAATAAATCTCTCTCTCTCTCTCTCTCTCTCTCTCTCTCTCTCTCTCTCTCTCTCTCTCTCTCTCTCTCTCTCTCTCTATATATATATATATATATATATATATATATATATATATATATATATATATATATATAGGCAAATACACATATATATGCACATATAGGCTTTATATTTGAAATCTCATGTAATTGTTTTCAAATGAATGATTGAAAATTAGGATGGATGTGTCAGGTTTTATTTAACATACTACCCTTATTGATTTTTATCAATATAATTCAATATCTATCTTCAGCTACTTCAATAGATAAATAATTACCGGTATGTGTTTGTAATGTGCTCAGTGCTGCCCTCTGCTGTTGTTATGCTGCAGTGATTCTGCCGCAGTGGGGAGGTGTACTGGGCAAGTTTCAGTGGGTCATTGAAGTGATGCTTGGAATCCTCATATGAACCTAACCTGTCAGACAACATGGCGCAGCATTTAAATCAATATGTTCCAAACATGCTTAGAATGTCGCATTGGTTTAATTCCGAGAGGCGGCTGAGCTTTTCACATGCAGATGAAGCCAATGATTTACAGCCCGGTTGCGTTTGGCATTTTCCAGATACTTTTGGTTCCTCGTGATTTTGTTACTCCACCCCCACAAATCACCCCCCCCCGGCCTAAACTATGCTGTGGAGACGTGCGTAAGCAGTGACTCTATTTTGAGCTGAATGAAAAGGAGTCTTGGCACTCAGATTCAGTCGAGGAGAAACCTGTTTGGTTCTGATGATTTTCACTTTCAGTATCTCCATAAGAAATTAATTGTGGTTCATTGTCGTCTACTGTATGTTGGAAAAGGTGTATTGACTGTCAAATGTCATCCAGACACTTTTTCAACGGTGACTTTGAGCGATTTACAGTAAATAACATCCTGAGCAGAAAATAACAATGTTTCCAAACTTCTTTCCGGGTATAAAAGAATAAACATCCTTCAGTACAATGAACAGCCGACGTTACGGGCATGTATTTATAACCATTTCCCGTAACTGAAATGCCCGAAGCTTTTAAAGCAATTCAATAAACTTAAATGCCTTTTTAAAGTATGTTTTTTTTCTAGCATTAAAAATACCAATATCAATTGCACACATTTAAAACAACAGTGATGAATATACAGTGATTCCTCAGCTCACAAACTTAATTGGTTCCCAGAAAGTGTATGTAAGGCGAAAAGTTCGTCTGCTAAACATTTTTTTTCCATAAGAAACCATTAAAAATTAGAATAATCCGTTCCCAAAAACATAATTTTCTACTAAATAAGCTTTAAAACTATTTTATGTACAATAACTGTGCTATTGGATTGTAATTGAAGAAATAAACTCGACTTCATAATAAAGTCATTTTATTTGATGTTGAGTTGATGTAGTTGCTTCTTGATGATATCCGAGTAAAGTTGCAATGCTTTCTCGGCGATAATACCCTCACACATACTGTCCCATGATAGCTGCTTTTCATTAATCCAAATCAACAGAGGGTTGTCAACATCTTCTATTGCCCGAGACCGTTGCTTAGACAACACAGAAACACCCTTAGCCACACGTAGCAATGGTCGACTTAGCATACGGGTACTGGGACGCTAAGTCACACAAACGCACACCTCATTCGTGGTTTTCGATGATCTTCTTCTGCTCGACTATAATCTTCTTTTATGGCCTCTTCGGTTTAACGCTAGCCTGTAGTGGTGTCTTTTTAGGTCCCATAATACCAAAAGTACTCCACTCGATAACAAACCATGTCTGCACTCAAAGAAAGTGGGTGTGGAAAACTTGTCCGCCAGCCACCGTGGCACTGTGTGGTTTGGTTAGTCCGACGAAAACTAGTTTGTATGCCAAGATTACATTTTCGTGAATTTAATGTTCGTAAGGTGAAAAGTTTGTGAGCTAAAGCGTTCGTAAGATGAGGTATCACTGTATTTGTTTTACCACTTCCTCTTGTTGTAAAGATACGATTTGCTTTTTAGCCACTGTTAGCCACAAAAAAACAAATTGGCTAGTTTCTAACTCAAGTTAAACGAGTTAAGACTTTATGTGTAGTTAGCATAAGTTGTTGATTATTGTCAATTAAACATTTTTGGGTAGTTTCAAGACAACATGTATATTTTTGTCATGTTTACTATGAACTCACCTTTTAGTCAAATTGTATACGATTTAGCTAACTTTACTTTGAAGGTCATGTTACACTTAGCCAGACTTTAAAGAAGCCAAGCTAACTTAAAGTGTTGTACAGGACAACCGGCGTTTACTAAATTACACATTTTGGTGTCTTATAGTTCATATAAGTATTGTACACACCTGAAAATAGGGATGCTAGTATTAGCGTTCATGCTAACATATGTTATCCTGACACGCGTTAGCATGAACGCTGGACCACCAACATCGACCAAATAGGTGATTTAATGACATCATGAGGGGATGGTCATTCTTTAATTGTGTCTATTTTTTAAAAATTAGGTGTAGTTATAAAAGCGTTTAATTAATTTTGTTCCTTTAATTTGTAGCACTAACACCAGTGTCCATTTTCTTACCTTGAGGCACAATGGCGACAGGGTTGCGATGTGATATTTCCAAATAGCTAAAATGAGGTCATCCTCCCTGTAGATTGTTGATTTGTTACTGTGGCCATTAACTAATTCACAAGCTCCTCAATAGGCTCTTTCAGCGTGTCATGCTCCTCGCCATTGAGCCGCGGCCACGTTGCGAGCCGTCTTTCTTAACGCGGACTGGAGAGTGTGGAGCGGCTTTGTTGCCATGGCAGCAAGCATTTTCACATTCTCCCCGCATAGCATTGGAGCATTCGTGCTGCTATACTTCCGAACCGGTGCCCAGCCACAGCCGGAGGCTCTCAGGCAAGACATCGCCAGGGTGGTTTTACCTCCAACTCTGCTACCACATGCTCCCATCATTCTGCCTCCCACTCACAATTCTCCATTTTCTATTTTACTAATGCAAATAATTTCCCCAGGGTGACCCACCACTTCTGGTTAGCATAGAATGGAACAAAGCCAAGCTTTAGTTTTATTGTTAGCCCATACTTACTCATGGTATTTTTTATGTATTTATTTGGGAATTGAAAAGAGTCAACGTGGAGCGCGGGTTTTGTTTTTTCTTGCGGGTGGTGTCAATAAAGCGCTGGTCAGATCTCTGGCATTGTTTTTCTCTTCCATGAGGGGGCAGCATTTGCCTTTAGTCCATGTTAGCGCTTTGTTACAGCTTTAGCTGTTGTTAAAGCGCTAAATGCCTAAACTTTGAAAACACTTCATGGATAGGGTTTCTGTTTCATCATAAATTATAACAGTCGAGCTAGTTATCAAGCTACATACCTATCTATCTATTTGCTATCTGTTAGTTATCTATTAGCTATCTATTAGCGGTGTAGCAGGCTGGCTAGCTATCTTGATAGCTATCTATTAGCTAGCTAGCTAGCTCTATATCTATTTGAGTTAATGATGACAGTCAAGCTACCTATCTATTTGCTATCTGTTTGCTATTTATTAGCTATCTATTAGCGTGTAGTTGGCTGGCTAGCTGTCTAGCTAGCTATCTATTAGCTAGATAGGTAGCTTTCTATCTATTTGAGTTACTTGAGTGAACGCTGGCGCGTGTGGCTGCCGCTGTTCACCCACAGAAATACTTATCTTCTTCTTTTCCTTTCGGCTTTTCCCTTCAAGGGGTCGCCACAGCGAATCAGTAACCTCCATCTTCAGCGGTATGATACGCATGTTATCCTGTGACTGTAAAGTGACCTTGAGAGTTTTGAAAGGCGCTTATAAATGATATTTGTGGTTGTTATTCTTATTGTTGCATATCAAAAATTATTGTAGTTATTTATTTATTTATCTATATATTGTACACACACACACACACACACACACACACACACACACGCACACGCACACACACACACACACACACACACACACACACACCATGACAGTATTGTTCCATTTCAAATGCTGATTAGGGTTATGGGCAAGTGGCGAGATGCACCCTGGTTAACAGTTTGACCATAAACCATGGTTTAAAAAAGTTATGGTTTCAAAACCACTAAAACACCATTACATTTAACATCACAATTAAAAAGCCCCCAGCCCCTTTCAATCATTAAAAGTGTCTTGTTATGCATCCCACAAGTTCCAGGCATGAGACAGTTTGAGACACCCTGCAGAAATATGATTGGCTACTGCTTCCTTGCCCTACTGCATGAAGACAGTAGCGGATTATTACGTGACTCGTTCAAATAAGATTACATTTTGAGTTAGGATGGATAAAATAGGATAAAAATAAGATTTTTTTTATTTGTTTCAGAATGGAGAAATTCTGAATTTACAGCAACAAAGTTATCAAAAGAAGAATTTGCTGCTGTGAAATGTAAATTTCTCCACTGTGAGACTAATAAAGGCAAATCCAATCCAATCCAATCCAATCCAAAATAGAAGAACAAAAAGTATTGGAGCTACTGTAAAGGCAGCCACTCATACGGCGCCATCTTGAAGTCATATTAACAAAATAATGCAACAACACATAAGAAACAGACAGTCATTCAACATGAATCACCTTTCTGCATCCTGTTTGTTGTATGAAGCAGGTAGAGATGAAAAAGTAGAAGTGAACGTGTCATGCTGAAAATGCGCACGTCTGCTACAAGCTAAATTTTGAAAGCAAACACGAAGCTGTAGCGTCCATTGACGAAAGATAGACTAGCTAACATCTCCCGTCCCGTATACACCCACTTCATTTCCAAGCCGCGACTCCCAGTTTCACAATGACACTCAAATGGCACTGACATTTCTCCCGATTCAAAATGTCATGGCTAAAAAAATGCTGAAAAAGAATCCACATCCAGTCCACATGACGCAACAAGAAAAACAATGCGACAAAACAAAACAAAACACAAAAACAACAACAAAAAATTGCATTAGAGTTAGTGTGATTCATGATATATTGGATTGGATTAGTTAGCCTCGATTAGTCTCGCAGTGGACACATTTACATTTCACAGCAGCAACGTGAGGAAAGGAAGAAGTAGAAAAACAAAATACAGGCGCTGCTGTAAAGGCAACCACTCTCCATCTTGAAGTCAAAAGAACAAATAAAAAAATAATATGACAACACAAAGACAGTCATTCAATCTACAGCACTTTCTGCCCCCTCTTTGTTGTATGAAGCAGTTCTAAATGAAACAGGAGAGGCCCAAAGCCTCCTTTTCACGAGTGGATCCGGGACGTCATGGTGAAATGTGCACGTCAGCTCTAAGCTAAATGTTGAAAGCAAACACCAAGCTGTAGCATCCATTGACAAAAAGAGATTGTCTCACATCTCCTGTCCCAACGTAAATCCGCTTCATTTCCAAGCTGCGACAGTTCCACATACGCATACTGAGTTCAGGAATCATTTTCACAACAAATTCCACTTCCTGTGATGTTCCATTGTGATGTCCACCTTGCTCCAAAAACACCATAGGGCAATAAAAGCAACAAACATTCTCATGACGTTTTGTTTCCGCTCGCATATTGTCCGTCCTCTGATATCATACCAACAACAAACCTCATACAAACAACATAGCCCAGTTAACGATTTTGTGGGAATGAGCTCTGCAGTCAGCAAGCTTGTTGTCATTTACCTCCATGTTACGCCATCATTCATCAAGTGACCTCAGACACCCCATTCACACCCATCGCTGACCTCATGAATATTTATCACATCACTCATTAAATCAGCGTACAGATCAGTGCAACATGTCTGGACATGTTTGCCACACTTTCAGGAGGATCTCACGCCAACGGTGCTGTGAGGAAACAGAAAAGCCACAGGCCAGTGATGACACTTGGATTCCATTCATTGTGAAGACTGACAACTTTTTTGAGGTACTGTAACATGTCGACTTTTAGACTCGGATAGATTTGCTCTGTTAAAAAAAAAGTATTGCCTCACATAAGATGGAACCTTTAGATGGGGTTAAAGGGCACGGTCTCAAAGCATCTCTGCTGCTCAAGCGGGAAACCACTGGAGGTTTTGTGTTGCTGTCTGATATGTGATTACACTGCGTGTGGGATATCTAGTGCACAACAATACCCAATTATGACAAATAGGCAGTATACGCCTAGCTTTAGCATTTAGCACAAAAAATGCCCATAGAACGGCATGGTGACTCAAAAATAAATTTCACTTTGCAACTGTAAAAAGTGGAAAAAAAAATCATAATGAAGGTCTTAATTCACCCTCAGTTGAAAAGACAAGACTACTTTGTACACATGGGTGTTAAAGTCAAGGCCCAGGGGCCAAATCTGGCCCGCCACATTATTTTATTCGGCCGGTGAAAGCAAATCAAGCAAGTCAAGTTCCATGATGCTTGAAGTCCAAACCAAAATTTCAAAATGTCCCATGTAAACCACAATAACAGTCATTATTTTTTACTTCAAGTTTGAAAACTAGTTATTCATTAATTTTAAACAGCCCATGAGATAATAATAACAACAATAATAATAATAATAATAATAATAATAATAATAATAATAATAATAATAATAATAATAATAATACATTGAATTTCTCAGCACCTTTCAAAACTCTCATGGTCACTTTACACTCACAGGATAAGTTTTTCTGTGGGTGAGCAGCGGCAGCCACCTGCGCCAGTGTTCACTCAACCCGGAAGTAACTCAAAAGGATAGAAAGCTAGCCAGCTAGCTAATAGATAGCCGATCGATAGCGAATAGATAACCGGCTATATAGAAAAGATAGCCAGATGTGCCATATAGCTAATAGCTAGCTAGCTACATAGACAGCCAAACAGCTAATAGATAGCTAATAAATAGCAAATATGAATTCCATGTCATTTGTGCATTTTTTTTTCACTTTTAAATTATCCTGCGTGCCTGATCAAACGTCCTTGGGGGCAAGACCACGGTCCCTTTTTCTGTTAGCGCTTTGTTCCAGCGTCAGCTGTTGTTAGAGTGCTACATTAACCGATATGTATGTATTGTATTGTATTTTTGCAGCCCTCATTTCAAGCTCATATGACTCCAGATCAATATAATTTAGGAATTAACTTTTTTTTCTGATGAAAAAAGAGAGTCTATGGTTTCTTACACTGAATTGAATGTTTATGTCGTCCTAAAACTCAATATTCTGTGGGTCTTTGAATTCGAGTGACAATGACAAAAACCCTGGCACTGGAATGGACACATTTTTGCGCATCATCTGGCAGTGAATGAGTTAACCACCTTTTGTTCTGGTCCTCCAAAGAAAACTTTGGAACCCTTCCATTATATCCAAAGGACATTTCGCTATATTTATTAGTCCTCTTGTCAGTGCCCAATTTTGTTGGATCCCATTCTCCCCCCCCACAGCGTGCTAGCTGTCACTTTAGCAAGGCCCACCGTGCATGTGGCGCCTGCAAACAAGCAGATAGCAGTCTGTCCTGGCACCAGAGTGACGCCTGGCTCGCTCCCTGCCCTGTACCCAGCAGGGGAAAGTGGACCGAAGTGGACCGAAGAGGGCTACGTGGCTTTTTGTGGGTGTTTATCCGTGCAGTTTGGTTTTAAAAAAAAGTAAGTGTATCTACCCCGGTCAAGGATGACGCTTCGTAGTGATGTCACAAACGGTTATTGTGGAACACCGTGAAAGCTAAAAGACATTTAAAACAACAATCGACATTAGTACAATATGTTCGACAAGACATACAATAAATAAGCAAATTAATAACGTCCCGTGTGCACCTTGTAAACCGAAAGTAGACAAACTTAATGACGTAGACTTTATCGTTCCCTTTCTCAGGCGATCTCTCCCGCATTTGTCACGTTCTTTCTCTCTCTCTCTCTCTCTCTCTCTCTCTCTCTCTCTCTCTCTCTCTCTCTCTCTCTCTCTCTCTCTCTCTCTCTCTCTCTCTCTCTCTCTCTCTCTCTCTCTCTCTCTCAAGCAATTTCTCTCACGTGACACGGAACCGGAAGTGATCATGACAAATTATTCAAAATAACGTATTAAGAACGATTTTAAGGAAACTTAAATACAGTGAGACCTCAACTTACAAACACCTTATCTTACAAACATTTCGTCTTACAAACGTCAAATTTATGAAAATTAAACCTTATAATAAGCACTATTTTCATAATACACACCCACCACGGCTGGCGGAGTGATCTTCGGCGGAAGCACACGACCAAACAGCACCAGAGGTTAAGTTAGCAACAGTCCTTATGGAAGGTGACTCTCCTTCCATAAGCATCAACGACCATCAAAAAGGTAAATAAAACTTTATTTTACAGCACAGTTTATTTCTTTAATTACAGTCCTCATGTAATGTGCCTCTCTTTTCAAACAGCAATTCCCTTTGATCTTCGACCTCCAACGCCATTCCATCAAGCAATAAATTACCATCACAAACGTAAATAAAGTGACTTTATGATACAATGCAGTGTATTTCTTTCATTGCAATACAATAGCACATTTATTATACATAGAATAAGGTATGTTGTGTGTAGTTTTAAGGCTTATTTAGTTGAAAGGTATATTTTATGGAAACCCGGGAACGGATTATTCCCATTTTAATAGTTTCCTATGGGATTTTTTTTTGAGATACACACTTTTCGCCTTACACACTCTGTCTGGGAACCAATTAAGTTCGTAAGTTGAGGTCTCACTGTATAAAGGTTTACATAGAAACGTTCAACACTTTGAGAAAATAAGACTAAATAAATTATACATTTTATTGTCATGGCAACCAATGACAATATTGGCGCCAGTTACAGTAGGGGAAGACTGGTTGTCATAGTAATAATAATAATAATAATTGACAAACGAACGTTCATTTGGCAATGGCCTGTTTCGTGCTTCGGACTATACCTCCGTGACTGTAAAGTGTACTTGAAAGTTTTGAAAGGCGCTTACAAGGAGGAGTCCATGTGGCTTGTAGCGGTTTGCTTGTAGCTTTTGCTTTACTGAATAAAATAAACGTTTGATTTGAAAAAAAAAAAATCTTGAAGAAGTTGTCGGCCACCCGGGTCGAGACGTTTTGAAAGTTGTACGCCCAAAGTAAAAGTTGTACGCCCCGGGCCTCCGGGCAGACGTTATTTCAAACACTGATATTAACATATTTGACAATAAAGCTGACTTTGACTTTAAAGGGAATTTTGCTAAACCACTCCACAATTTAATCCTATAGTTAGTTTTGTTTGTGTGCGCATGCGCCAACGTCTTTGCATGAATATACCCATGTGAATCCTTCTTTCTATTCATGCACGCCCATGTCTATCTACGTAAAGCCTCGCTGACTCTCTAAATTTAATGTAATGTAAATTTCTCCACTGCGAGACGAATAAAGGCAAATCCAATCCAATCCAATCCAAATTTGCCCCCCTCCACCCCACTCTCCGTCTGTTTCACAGTGCACCCCCCACCCCCTGCGTGAGCGTAGTCTGGGCGCTGAGCCAAGTGTAGTGTGTTTTTTTTTTTGAATGAATACCTGATGGGTGATGGGGCTGGCGGAGGGAGGAGGAGCCATGTCAGTTGGAGTACTGAGAGAGAGAGAAAGAGAGAGAGAGAGGGGGGGGGGGGGGGGAGAAAGAGAGACGAGAGCTGGCGGTCTGGTGGCCTTGCATAACACACGTTGGAGAAGCCTCGCACGCAAGACCTGGCGCGGGCTTTTATTTTTGCACAGGAAAGGGGGGGCCGGCGGAGGGGGATGGTGGGGGGACCTCCTCTGCCATCAGGCCGATTGCAGGGCCAACGAAGCTTCAACAGGGTCTTCACAAGAGCGTTCTTGAGGTGTTATGCTGCACAAAGGAAGCCCCCCCTCCCTCCGCCGAGTACGGTTACCGAAGGAAGTACGGGTCCAGGAATCCACTCCGGTGAGGAATCGCTGCACATGTTCTGCAAGCTGTGGAAAGACTGGTGAGCTATTCTTAGTACTCTAACCAGCAAAAGAGAGATGTGGGAGGAGGCTTGTCTCTACGTTTGGATTTGTGGCATCGTAGTATTTTTTCAAAACGGCGTGTTATGGAATATTATATATTTTCTTTGCCCTAATATGTTATTCCGTGTACGTCAGGCACAGATGCAGAGAACTCTTAAGTCACCGTGGAGACTAACACTGTGAGCGTTCCGCACATCCGCCTGTTCTTTGGCTGTAGTCAAGCACACAGCCCGGTCCCGCCTCTTAAAGGGATACACACACATTTTTTTCCTACATAGATACTCGAAGGGTAACAGTAAAATGAGTCTTTTAGGAGAAAATCTCAGTGTATTGTATTGATTCGCCTTGTTTATGGTAGCGGTATGAAATCACAGTTCTATTTTTGAACGTAGAAAGTCCCACATGTGTGTTTTTGTCTGTAATCCCCCCCTTTCAGATTTAAAATGACGATGTTTTTGTTTTCTAAATATAGCCTCACCGCCGAACAAGGATGTGACTTTATGTCTGGTCTATATGCAGATTATATCTGATTATAAGCATTATTGCATATGTGAATGTCAGTCCAGGGTCATTTTTTATGTTATTTTATTACAAAATCACCCCCTTAGTGGTTCTGTTCTTACTGCAGTGTTGTTATTCCCATTGAAGCAAAGGATCAATGCAAGGACAGGTGGAGTTTTTGGCGAGGCAGGGTGGGTGGATTTGTACGGCTGCATAAGAAAGGACATGTATCTTGCTTTTCACCTGGCGACACAACGGCAACACGTACACAGCATGGTACGTTCTATATATTTATTTATCAGAGCTCCATGTCACTATATAAAAATGACTCCTCCGCCCCTTTCGTGTCTGATGTCATCCCTTTATCATGCTTGTCTTTTAGCAAAGTGGGGGGATGGGGCAATCCAGGGGGTCTGGATCCAAAGTGTCCATTGACTCGCTGTGACATTCATGTCGTGAAAGTGCACCTTTTGTTCTCCATGACAAAAGGGGGGTATGCGGTCGCTAGTAACTGATCTAATAATAGACCGGAAGATTAAGAGATGATGTTTATGTGTGACCATGTGCACGGTCGCGGGTGTTTTGTTGTTCTCGGGGGGGGGGGGGGGGGGGACTATCACTATTATGTGATGTCAAATGAGGTTGTCTTTCGATGTTAGCCTTGCGGTGTTGCGCTGGGATGATGATGTCATACCAGGTGTTGCTGAGGTGGGGTTGTTGCCACGGCGTCTAGTGTGTGTGGTGACATGGCAAGGCAGGGGAGGGAGGGGGGGGGTGATGCTGCAGGCGCTGTTCAATGTGGGTCAGGAGGACCTGCGCTGTCTTTCTCACACTATTCTCGCTCTCTCTTTTGCTTTCCTCTTTCCAATCTTCTTCTTGCCTTTCAACCATCCACGCCACTTTTATCTGTCATCCTACGTTGCCGTTCTTCTTCTACTCCCCCTCACTCTTTCTTTCCAGCAATCCTCCCTTTGTTACATCCGGTGGCTCATAAGGCGTTTTTGGATCATATACATTGCTCAGAGTTGTCTTTTTTTTGTGTGTTCCCGCTTCCTTGACAAGCTTGTAACCATGTCTTATCTTCCATAAGGCTCGACCAAACAGAAACTGACCAAGGTCCAGTACTCTAGATTTTATGTTGGCCACTTGTGTTTGCCTAGTTGGATGAGTCCCTTTGATATTGTGGAAAAAGAGGATGTAGCTCATCAAAATGCAATATGTGTCGAGGAAAAGGTTTCTTCAGCCATTATCTGTACTTTTTTGAAGGTGTCAGACATTTCACTCCTCATCCGAAAAGCTTCGTCAGCCAACTGAAGTTGTGCTGGTAACTCTGGCCCTATACATCTCCCTAATGGACAGAGGTGGCAGTGCTAGACCTCTGCTCTGATAGGCCCCTGCTCTAAGGTTGGGGGAGCTTTTGTTCTCTCTGATTAACACTAATTGTCTATCCCTGGCTCTGATTGCCTCATTAGCTCTGGTATCACCTGCCCTAAGATTGGGAGAGCTTTTGTTTTGTCTGACTAACCCTAATGGTCTGGTGTGGCTGACTCTGCTCACCCAAAAAAAATATTCCGTGACTGTAACGTGTCCTTGAGAGTTTTGAAAGGCGCTTATAAATGAAATGTATTATTATTGTTATTTATTATTATTATTATTATTATTATTATTATTGATTGCCTCATTAGCTCTGGTATCACCTACTCTAATGTTGGGCGAGCTTTTGTTCTGTTTGATTAACCGTAATGTTTTATCCCTGGCTCTGATGGCCTCATTAGCGCTGGTATCACCTGCTCTGAAGTTGGGGGAGCTTTTGTTCTGTCTGATTAACCCTAATGTTCTATCACTGACTGATTGCCTCATTCGCTCTGGTTTCACCTCATTAGCATGACTAAGCCTACACGGTAACAACAAAAGAAGTCTGTAGTATGCACGGTCTAAATTAAATCTTAAACCATCATGGCGATTTAGTGAAGGGTTTTGCTGTTTTATAAAAATGGCTTATTTTAATCCCCTTTCAAATGATCATTTTTCTTTCGCTAAGATTTTAACCTCAGTCGTCAAATGAGTGGTTGCTAGCTTTTAGACGCAGATGTACTGCAGATTGAGGCCCGCTAGCATTATCCCTGCCATGGTGATAGTTTTTTTTGAACATTTGTTTATTTTCCAATGTACATTCTCTTTACAATCTTCATTTTTACAATGTATCGAATAAACAACATTACTTTGCTTTTCATTTGGCAGCCTATCTTTTGGATGCACTAATTTTTATCTTAATGTATTTATAGGTTTGAAATAGGTAGGAATTTTGTGTTGCCATAGGACCTTTTGTAGTTTTTCAGAAACCCCTGCAATGTAATATGTGTGTGTATATACCATACACTTAATCTCTGCGCTGCCTCGAGCTCGTCAGCAATTTAGTGTCGTATTCACTGACCCACAAATAAACCTGCATCAAAGAAGCGGCCATCGAGGAAAGTACAGTGGAACAAGTGGAAAGTCCTCCAATGGGAATTTGATGAAAATCTTCTAAAATTCAAGCCGCTTTCGAGCGTGAACGCACGCGAGAGTGCAGTTGTGCCTCCTCATGATACTTGTTTTGGTTTTGCATATTCTTTTGCTTTTTGTAGGTCATGGGTATCAAAGTTAAGGCCCAGGGGCCAAATCTGGCCCGTCACATCATTTTTTTTCGGCCCACGAAAGCAAATCAAGCATGTCAAGTGCCATGATGCTTGCTAAAGTCCGAACCAAAATTTCAAATTGTTCCATGGAAACCACAATAACAGTCATAATTCTTGATTTCTAATTTGAAAACTAGTTATTCATTAACTCATTCGCTGCCATTCCCGATTTAATTCATGAAATGAAAAGCATGCATGACGTGGAGCACCATTCCCGAATTTATTTGGGTTTTGTTTTTTTCTTGCTTGTCCATCAAGCTTCGGTGAGATTTTTCCCTCCCTCGAGGGGGCAGCATTTGCCTTTTGTAGAGCTGCCGTCATTTCATTCATCAGCTCATATAACTCCAGATCCATATACAGTAAAGTCTCGTTATATCGATATTCAAGGGAGTCCGAAAAAATATCGATATAACCGGGACTATCGATATATCCGACCCTGTTTGCATGTAATTTTCTCCGTGCGTGCATAGAAATAGTATCGATATAACCGGGACTATCGATATATCTGATATCGATATAACGAGACTTTACTGTAATTTAGGAATTAACTGTTTTTTTTCTGATGAAAGAAGAGAGTCTAATGTTTCGTACGGTGCATTGAATGTTTATGTAGTCATATAACTCAATGTTCTGTGGGTCCTGGAATTTAAGTGAAAATGACAAAAACCCTGGAACTGGAGTCGACACATTTTTACACATCTGGCAGTGAATGAGTTAAGATAGAAGTGTTATAAAGTGTTATAAAGTTATTTTTGCATATTTGCGATAAATCTGATGATGCAGTGACTGTTTCCACTATTTCCATTGGAAAACAGTTTCAAAGTCCTAACAAATCAGAGGTCGACCATTGTTTCCTGACAGATTGTGTTTGACCATAGCGGTTCCACTGTAGAGGAGCCAATGAAAGGCAAATGTGTGCATGGTGTTGTTTGAGGTTAGATAGTAAACAAATGGAACCAGGCCGACCTGTGTGCCTGTGTGTGCCTGTGTGTGTGTGTGTGTGTGTGTGTGTGTGTAGCTATATAATACGTTGATTTATCCCTGCAGTCAAATATTGACCATGGACTTGTTGACGCAGATACATACAGTATATAGTCTGACGAAAGCAAGTATCTCAGGCCTGCGACTTTGTCACAAAACTCATCCATGATAAAATTGTTACAACTTACCGAGGTCTCCTCGTGTAAATGTCATCTTATTTTGTTCTGTCTTTATAATGCTCCTGCTGACCAAGTCTGGCTAAAGTTAAACATTTGTATTTACAGTTGCCCCTGACTGAACTCAAGGCCTTTGGAGAGCTAGAAAAAAAAAAGAAATGTTCCGAGACGCTTACTCTTTATTGTTATCCTTTGCCTCAGAATGCTTTAACATAGCCAACAGCTATGCACATAGTCTCCACATGAGCGTGGATGTTCACTTGCACACACTGTTGCCTAGGAAACTTCATTCCTTTATTACAAAAGTGATGACGATATCATTGTACTAATTTCTGTCAAGGAAAATGTTGTTGCATGGTGGCAATTTAATAGTCTGGCTCAATTTGTGAATTTGAACGGATGCTTAAAGACGGAGCTTGAAAAGAAAGATGAAAATAACTTCAGAGCAATAAGAGGCCGAAAACCTTTACAAACATGAAAGGAGGGAAATGTGAATCAGAATGAAGTTTGCCTTTTAAGAACTGGATGTCCACTTGAGAAACACATGATTGTAATAACTGTCAAATACATGTCTTCAAAGTCCAGTTTTCAATAGAAAAATGAAGGAACAAGTGTTGCATAACCAGATTTTTTCTTTAAAACAGCGACGGTGTGAACGCCCAAGTAGATTGAGACAGTTGAGCAGTGCAAATACAAGTTGCACTGTGGACTTTACTAATATTTTGTTGCACAACACTTTTCAGCTTCAAAGAATGAATTACAGGGCATGTGTTAAAGTCAAGGCCCGGGGGCCATATCTGGCCCACCACATCATTATATTACACAGTATATTACACTTCATTATATATTCGGCCCGCAAAAGCAAATCTAACTTGTGAAATTTGAACATGCTTGCTAACGTCCGAACACAAATTTGTAAATGTCCCGTGTAAACCACAATAACAGTCTGCTTTTTTTTTTACTTCAAATAAGTCATATATGTAATATGTGGAGGGGATGAAACATTCTAATGGCTTCTCCAAATTCATAATGGCCCGTGAGAGGAAACCGTAACTACAATGTGGCTCGGTGCAAAAAAATGAGTGTGACACCCTTTTATTACAACCATTCAGACTTTGGCACCTTCCTATAACTAGCATGTTTAGGAAAGATAAGCTAACTGAGCTAGCATTACATGCTAATGCAATGATAGAACCAGAGCAAAATGATCACCTCTATAATCAATTGTTCAATTATTCAATTATTGTGTCAGAAGTGTCAAATTAAGATACACAAAGTAAAAAACCCTGCCAGTTTGGCTGAAGCCACGAATTGGAGCTGCCGGTTGAATAGACGCACCTGAGGCTAAAACCAAACTGTGGCATGGTTTTTAGCTGGACATGGATGTGACACCTCTGTACTTTACCTATGTACATCCCACACTTACCTATTATTTTTGCCTCTCTGTCATCAGATTGCCGCTAACACTGCGGAAGACATTCTTACATGAGAGATGATTCCACATGAAGTTTATCAAGCTCATTTTATGAGCTGCAACGATTCCACCTTGTCTGGATTAAGACCTGGCTCTGTATGCTAGGGTCGATTACCAGAGTCTTTGCGCCTTGGCAAAGAAGGAAACATTAACACTGAGAGCGAGAAAGACTCAGACGACAATAGAAGTTTGAACAAGTGATACTTCAAACACATCTGCCGCAATGAAATCCAACCAGGAGCGAAGTAATGGATGCCTGCCGCCTAAAAAGCGAGAAATTCTGGCGCTGGAGCAGAAGCCGATGACAGTGACAACATCCAACCCTCCGATGGTCCATCACAATCCTGCTCCCCACACTGAAAACCTTGCATGGCTGGCAAGTGTAGCCAGTGAACGGTGCAGATCCAGAGACTCAGAGAGCCCAAGATGTCCCATCCCGTCTACTTCTTCCTCTTCTCCTTCCACTATTCCAACCTCAGCGACTACTCTTTCAGCAGTGCCGCTGGCCTCGCTACCTGCAGTTTATCCCACAGCCATTCCTCAGCCCACAGGAACCATTCAGTTTGCTCAGCTTGGACCGAATGTTCAGTTCATAAGCTCTGGCCCGTATGCTGGTTACATCTCCTCTCATGTAGTCCCCGCCAATTCCAGTCCGATAGGACAGCGCCCTCAGCTGGATGGTTACACCACTACCTTAATCTCGCCTGGCACAAAAGGAGAACAGCAGTTCCAAATTGGCCTCTCTCCTGCAGAACTTGCTCCAGTCTCCCTTCCCAGCGCTCCACAAGTCACAAGCCAGTACATCCAACTTGATAGCAGGACACCATTGACCGTCAGTGGAACCGCCGTCTCTACACCAGGGACTCACCTCCAACTCCACCCACATGCTGCTGTGCTCCCTCAAACGCTGACCCTCGCCCCCTCTCAGTTGGTTGTTCAGTATGCGGATGGTTCTTCTGGAAAGAAACCCGAGGTGCATGCTAAGGGCATGCTGAACGGTGAGCTAGAGGTGGTCAAGCAAATGAAAGCTCCAACACAACCAGCAAATCAACATCAGGTTCAGAGCTATGAGACCAGACACATCCTCGTACCTGCAGAATATGGCCAGAACCCAACAGGACTTCAGACTTCCTTAGTACTTGTGGCCCAACCAACCCATAACCCGGATCAGGAACATAAGATTTCCTTAGTCCAGACTGAGAAGGGGGGCATCTGTTTAGGAAAGCCTACATCGAGATCTTCCTCCTTCTCCTCCCTCTCGTCATCCGAGGTGACAAAGTCTGTCACACCGCATACCGTCATTCAGACGACCCTAGCCCCTGATGAGCTCCCAGCCAGTCTTTATTCTTCTACACAAACACCCATTATTGGCTATATTACGAGTGCCAACCAGCATGCAGTTAGCTACCATACGGCACTGCCACAGCACCTAGTCATTCCTAGTGGTCAGTCCCTCCTCATTCCAGTCAGTAGTGCCAATAACGGAACAGAAATGGACACCAGCCGTGCTGTCAGTTCCTTGACTGCAACCACTACACCCCAAATATCCACAGCCATGCCCCATGCCTATCTTGCCACTGCGCTGTCCAAATGTGAGTCTTTAGTCCCAGATGGAAATCAAGTTTCTCCCACTGTAGCTCCGGCACCTCCGGCCCTGCCTTCAAACCCAGTCTCTGCAGTGGTGGCAGCTCCTTCCCCAGTCCCAGCCCCCATCAATACTACAGTCTCCGCTTCCGCGAAAGCATCTCCCACCATCTCCTCTCCCTCCTCCCCGGTGGCTCTCCCACCTTTCTTTATGCGAGGCTCCATCATCCAGCTTGCTGATGGTGAGTTGAAGCGTGTGGAGGATCTCAAAACTGAGGACTTCATCCAGAGTGCAGAAATCAGCAGTGAGCTGAAAATTGACTCCAGCACAGTTGAGCGAATCGATAGTGGCAAGAGTCCCAATGCTGCGGTCATACAGTTTTCTGTGGGGGAGCTCAAAGCCCAGGTGAGAGAAACATTTTCCTTGCTATCCCTACTATTCGCAATGAATGCTACTTTATAGAATATTCATTGGTCCCGGTGGTGCAATAAAAATGGCGGAAAACAAACTCCTGATATATATTAATAGGCAGTGAACATCTACAGTATATTGCTTTAAACCAGGGGTGTCAAAGTCATTTTTTGCCGCGGGCCACATTGTAGTTATGGTTTCCTCTCGAGGGCCGTTATGAATTTGGGGAACCCATTAGAATGTTTAAATCCCTTCAAATATTACATATAGAGCACACAGCAAATTAATGAATAACTCGTTTTCAAATCTGAAGTCAAGAATAATGACTTTTATTGTGGTTGCCATCTAAAAATATGAAATTTTGGCTCAGATTTTAGCAATCATCATGGAATTGAACAAGTTTGATTTGCTTTCGCGGGCCGAAAAAAATGATGTGGCGGGCCGGATTTGGCCCGCGGGCCTTGACTTTGACACGTGCTTTAAACAGATAATAACATTCAGGTAATATCAAGCTTGTTGCCCCACTGTAAAATAATCTGATATACTGTATGTTAGCAAGTAGAATCGCTAGGCATACACACATTTAAGGTCCAACAGTGGAATTGCTGAATTTACTTACAAAGAAGCAATGTTTCCCAATAATTTTGCAATCGCAAACTCCATAATGATCCTTTTGTGTGTGTTTTCACAAGAAGTTTGATCATGCGAAATTACTCTTTAAGTTCTCTCTCTTAAGAAAGTATTTCTGCGGTATCCCGTCCCTCGTAGACATGCCCGGCAAAACATTCAGTTTTAGCAGAATGCTTAAAGTTTACATATGTGTGTTTCTGCAGGTGTGTGTGGAGGTACTGCTAGAATATCCCTTCTTCGTATTTGGCCAAGGCTGGTCCTCATGCTGTCCTGACCGCACCACGCAGCTCTTTGAACTCTCCTGCGCTAAACTGTGCGTAGGTGATGTTTGTGTGTCGTTGACCCTTCGGGGTCTCAGGAACGGGTCATTAACAGACAGCCAGTCTTTGGGGGCTAGGCTGAAGACCACAAGACTCTCTGACAACACAGATTCCGCTGTGTGCAACAGTCTAATGCCAAACACTACGGGCAATAACAGCGGTATTCTTATGAAGGCTTCCGGAGTCGAAAGGATAGCCGGATCTGGGTCAAGTCGACAGGTACCAACTGAAATGGAAATAAATCCAGGTTTACTGGATGGGATCTGTGGAGGAGACCCAGTGCTGGTAATCTCTGAGACTTCACATAAAAGACAGGGATCAGATAGAGTAGATAAGGTCACCCCTTTCAAAATACAGTACGGAGATCCAGACAGAACCACTGTTCGCAAGAGACGATGGTCTGCTCCAGAGTCGGACCAGACTAGAAGGGTCGATGGGGAGCCTCCGTTGACTCTACTCAAACCCTCCATCATCTCTCAGGAGGTGAAAATCAGCATAGAGGGCCATTCGAGCAGCGGCAGAGAAAAATGCCTGATCAAACTATAGATGATGGAGGCCCCCTTAAAAAAATGTTTGTACTGTGTTCATCTACTCTGTGTTCGCTCTCGTCGGACTACAACGCGGTAGCAGAGTTGACACAGTATATCACCGGTTTTTCGCCACCTTCAACCAAGTATAGCGTGTGGTCGCACACACTGTGCAATCAGTGCAATCAAGCTGTAAGCAAAAATGAGTGCAGTATGAATGTTGAATTTGAGTGTTGGTAAAGACACCTTGAAGTGTGCCATCCATTATGAGCTGGATCTCTGCTGTCACATCCTTCACAGCCATGGCATCCTAGACTAACACACATTAACAAGCACAGAACATATGTTTATGTGTAAAAGGTGAGACATTAGATTTTGTCTTTGGATCATGTGACCTTGGAAGTGCAACTACATTTCAGAGTCAAAGATCAATCATTGTATGATTTCACGAGTTTCACCAAGGGTGTCAAACTCAGTTTTTGCCGCGAGCCATATTGTAGTTACAATTTCCTCTCAGGGGGCGTTATGAATTAGGAGAAGATATTAGAATATTTAATCCCCTCCACATATTACATGTAGAGCACACAACAAATTAACGAATAACTAGTTTTCAAATGTAAAGTCAAGAATAATGACTATTATGATGGTTTACATGGGACAATTTGAAATTTTGGTTCAGACTTTAGCAAACATCATGAAATTTCACAAGTTTGATTTGCTTTTGGGCCGAATAAAATGATGTGGGGGGCCAGATTTGGCCGCCCGGCCTTGACTTTGACACCTGTGGTACAAACACTACGGAAAGTATGGGCTGCCGTGGATTGTGTGGATGTGTCTGTGTGTTTGTCAAAAGTTAGCCACATGAAGTAGACAGGGGTCAGGTATGAATGTAAACCACTGCTTTTTGTCCTCAATTCTGACTTATGAAGTCAGGGATGTGTTGTTTGCTGCACCTTGAACCAATACAATGCTCTGTAATTTGATACTGATGCGTCTGCAATATGGCTGCGAAGAGTCGCACAATCACACCTTCCCCGTCGGACTTCAATTAATTCTATGGAAACCAGGCAGCCTCGAGATAGGGTGTTTTCGGCCCTGGCTACATGCAGTGTTTCTATCTAAACAATCAGAATACTATTATAATAATACTATAATTTCTCCATAGCAACAATGTACTCTCTGAAAACATATATCCTTGTACCTTTCTGGTCACTAACTACAGTGTCTACCTTTACCTTGGAGTCCATTAGGTCTGTTTGGTAAAGTAGATTGTTCCTTGAGTGGCATAAATGGACTCCCACTCCCCTATTTCTGAAACTGTATAGATATAAAATGCAATATGAACGGAAGCTGGTAAAGCAACAGCAAACGATTGCCTTATTACACATCCAGCAGACAAGAAGAAACCTCAACCTCCATTTGGAGTCTCGCAGAAACCTGATCAAATTCACTCTCCCTTTTAGCTCTGTTTTGCTTTCCTGAGGGAATTACAGTGCGTGGATCTACAGCTCGTAAGTACTCTCCTTCGCCATCAGCTCGCCGTCCCTTTGTAGGCTCACTACCCTGCGGCATCTGATGCCGCAGTTCCACTGCATAGTATGCGCTCAACTCAGCTGAGGTTGGTTCGTTTTTCCACTTTGAAAGAGAACAGTGAGAAACTGTGATGGGGAAAGCTCATCAATCTGAAGTAAACACCACTAGAATGGAGTAGAGAGGCAGAAAGACGGAAGAGGTGGACAATATCGAGATGACCATGTTGACGGCCCTCCAGTGGTATCTACTGGAGAAGAATACCGACCTGGGGGCATGAAGGCATCCTGAAAAAGGCTCAGGACATACTGAATGTCACCAAGAAGCATATCTTCTAAGGGGAAACTATTTTGTAGTTTTGGTTTTGAAAATTATCCCGCGTGATACCAGTTCTGAAACCTTTCTCAGATAACGCTTCAATATCTACGGCAGTGGTTTTTATCTTGTTGGAAACACTAAACCCCACCAGTTTCATATGCTCATTCACCGAACGCTTCTTTCAATGCCTGTGCCCATTAACTGCAGACTGACTAGACTGAGAAGTGGACCTCTGTGGCGGAGGATCCACCGAACCCCGGAGAACGACTCACCGAACCCTCAGGGTTCGATCGAACCCAGTTTAAGAACCACTGATCGAGGGTGAAGCTAAGGCCTAGCGAGAGGGTATAAGTGTGTGTTCTGTGTGTGTGTGTTCTAGCCACACGTCCTTATAAGCTATGATCCAACAACGATGAATCCACCCAACTGATAAGTGACTGATGAGTGGTTTATGTCCCATTAGCGTATCATGTCATGGGCTGGATAAGTACTGTGCAGTGGGACAAAACGCAGATTGTGGGTCCTGCACTGTGGATTGTGTACACCTCCTGATTTGTTCAAATTGTTTTGGGGAAATTCTAAGCCAAAATGTGAGTTGTTCTGCCAACAAATTGAAATCTGATGGTCAAGAGTTTCTGTTTATGAAAACATCTGGCTGAGTAATACGTGTGTTGATGGCTAAAGCACAACGTCTTCTGTTAAAGTAGTTAGTTGAAAGCTCCTCAGTTGAGCTGTGGGAGATTGATGGGTCAGGTGAGCGTATTGTTAGAGACTGATCAGGTTGGCCTGATTGAAAAAACAGGCTGGTGTAGTAGTAAAAACAAACTTTTCCTCAAAGAAGTTCTTGTCTTCAAGTACATACATGCTACATCAGCGCCTCAGTGGCGCCTGTCTTTTTGCTATTTCATTTCCTTTTAATAGAGCCAAAATTTTACAGTTCATACTCAGGAAGGGTGTGTGTGTGTGTGTGTTTGTATGCATGTATGTGTCCAAGACAATAAATAGATGCAGATGATTACTTGTATTTGTCTATGTTATGAGCAGCAGCACTTTGATGAAGCATCGGGTGGGTGTAGGGATTTTGGCATAGGCAACGACAGTCCCCCAAACACCTGGTGAGGATAATCAACTGACTGTTTATTCATCATGTTCGACATGTATAATGATGGAATAGTGAGGCAGGGAATGTAAACACCCATTGGACAAACTATTTCACCTTTATTTTTTGATGACGGATAGAGCTAAAGAAAGTTACTGAAAGCCAGCCGGTGTTAATTTGTACAGCAAATTGTATATTACAATGTGTACAGTGTGTGTATAGATATTCTAACCCTTATCTAGCCTATGTACTGTATGTGCCACGGCGTCATTTCTTCAATCATTCCATTGATTCAGCCATTAAAGTGATCCTGTTATTGCTTCAATTCACAAATGTGACATCATCTTTGAATTTGGCCTCCTCCTCCAAAGAGTTGACTTGACCTTGCACAGTGTAAAAATTGAATATCTGATCATCCCATTCACCGTGAACGCCATTGTCTTTTTCTAACTTCTGTAAGTGTTTTCCTGTAATCCTCGAGAGAAAAAAAATCTGACTGTTCTGTTTGTGTTCCGCTCAGGCTAAACACTGCCTACCGACTGTTGTCCATTCAAAATCTCACGTTGCTCACTTCAGTGTATAACGCAACTATTCAAAATTTGTCAACAAAGTACGGGTTTTTGTTTTCCATTCTAATAGAAATATGGTTGGTGGCTAAATTTACCAATGTGGTATAAGTAAAATTGTATTTATGTTGTGTATCGTATGACCCCTTTCCCCACTACCCTGCAGTCCGTTGGACAAAAAAAATGCTCTTAAAACCGCACGAAATCTAAAACGATGTCATGTTTGATAAACCATACCTTGTAGTTGGAAGCAGTCTGTGTGTTTGGACAATGTCGGGAATTTTCCAACACTAATCTACAATGGCATCACAGCACGGATAAATAAATATGATGTGGTGTTGACTCCAGGACAAATATTGTGGAAAAAAAGTTGAGAAGCTGCACACGCAAAGGCAAATACAAAGCCATACAATCAAAAATAAAAATAAAAATCACATCTTATTTTCAGGGCTACGTTAACTTGTCTGAAATGAAATGTAGTACCTACAAGTACTGCTTTTGTACCATTGACCCTTACATTGTATAACTTTGAAACAATGCTTGTACATTCCAGTTCATGGGAAGGGTACACCAGTTAGCTAGCTGCCCCATAATTAGCTAGCTGACTCCAACTGTATTTCTGACAGTGTAGTGCACAGCGAATTAGCTTAGCATAAACGAGTGAAACCATTCCAAAGTCTTTAGAGGCATCTGAAAATAAAATGAAAATGAAGGAGACATGCGATTGGATTTAGTCAGTTGCTGTATGTTTATCTGGGAATTTAGGCCTTGCAGTTGTAAGGAAAATTCTCCAGCAAATAGACCCGGCCCACATACTATTTCATACAATTAGTTATTTTCTCAAACATTTCCCCAGCCGCTTCCCTATTATTACACCTTAATGGCGATTGTAAACTCAATTGGTTTTTTTAAAGTAAAAACGGTCAACGGGAGGAGCCAATTCAATGACAGATTTCAATAATACAGTAAAGTCTCGTTATTTCGATATTCAAGGGAGTCCGAAAAAATATCAATATAACCGGGACTATCGATATATCCGACCCTGTTTGCATGTAATTTTCTCAGTGCGTGCATAGAAATAGTATCGATATAACCGGGACTATCGATATATCCGATATCGATATAACGAGACTTTACTGTAATTGTTATCCTAGAGTGGAGTACTGAATTGCACTTTGACATTTGGGGCCAATTTTTGAATTGTAAATAGTCAAAGTCTTCCAAAACTTTGTTGAAGGACAGAATTTAAAAAAATAATAATATCCAATCGACAGGATCACAGATTTAAACGAAAAAGAAATGCATTTTGCACCAGGTCAACGCATCAAGTATGTGCACTTTCTTTCCAAAACATGTCGGCTGACTTTGTCAAAACAATTTTGTAACAGGTCTGTTGGCTAATTCTCAGCCTTGATACCCAACATACGACGCTTTATTATGTATCAATAATGTTCCCCTGTTTTGATGGTGTTGAGGTTTGCTAGTCAGAAACTGTTACATCTTTACTTACAATGTTTGGTTTCAAATCTGATAAAATATATTCAAAGAAATAAAGACTAATGTAATTCAGAAAGACTTCTTTTTAAATCCATCTTTTTCCCATTATCTGTCATCGAGGCTAATATACTATTTCATCTTACATTCGCAAAACATTTACCGTATTTTCCGGTGTATAAGGTGCACCAGAGTATAAGGCGCACCCTCAATGAATGGTGTATTTTCAAACTTTTTCCATACATAAGGCGCAATGGACTACAAGGCACATCTTTAATGAATGAAAAACGTTTTCCAAATATAATAAATAAATATATAACAGTTTTCCAAATGCAGTATAAGGTATACCACATTAAAAGGCGCTACAGTGGAGGCTGCGATTACGCACTGTACTTCTTCTACAGGGGGAAATGAAGTCGATGGCTTCTGACAGTAGTTGCGAGACCTGTTGTGGATCAATATGACTACATATATAAGGCGCAACTGCATATAAGGCGCAGGGTCATCTTTTGAAGAAAATCAAGGCTTTAGGGTGCACCTTATACACTGGAAAATACTGTATTTTTTCTCTACGCGCGCACACACACACACACACACACACACACACACACACACACACACACACACACACACACACACACACACACACACACACACACACACACACACACACAGTTACGTTTTTTTGTATGTGAGAAGATATGCACTTCACATTCACACCAATTTCTTAAAGGTTATGTTGCCGTTAGAGGGCACAATTCTTCACACTGATCTCCTCGTCATTTCTTTTTCTCACCACCAAGGGGCGTAAGCGTTCTTCTGAAGTATATTTATAGTGAAAAACCGATTGACTGGCAAAACTAATACAGCCATGAACAAATAATATTGTTCATGGCTGATATTTATTATATTTATTTACGTCATATTTATTCTGTCGTCCTTTTTGTTCCTATTTACAACCCAACGAAACATAACTAGAATTTAGATGAATCTCAGAATTCAATTGTAACGTTTGAAATATCACCACATACACTGTACTTATACGCTTGCGAGGAAATAACCATAAGATGTATGCTGTTTTCAATTAGCATGCACATTAAGGCCTAGCTCAAAGAATGACTCAAACATGAAATAAGATTCATTTTCATTTTTTTTTGGTGGAGCTGCAGAATGTGACAATTCCCCGTGGGTGTGTTCGACATACATCGCTGTATAATATAACTATAACACACACAGAAAAAAAAAATCACACACGAGTTACAGTCAATAAATTCAGTTTACCATGTTGAGTGTTGTATTATTTCACTACAGGCGTTCAGGTTGGGGAGGCCCAGCACGAGAAAGTAAAAACGTTAATGAGTCAGAATGCGATCTGAAACCCCAGAGGATAATTCCCTCCATTGTTTTTTTCTTCTTATTTTGCACCTCACATTATTTGGTCAAGACAAATGCTTTTGTTGTTTAAAAAAAAACTAAGATCTATTACACCTACGACTCACTTTAGTACATACAGTACATATACAATATTAAGATCTGATAAAATAATGCCAGTGTAAACAAGCTTCAGCATCACGCAATCTTCAAATATTGCACGTACAATCATAAATACACCCGTTTGCTTTGTGCCTCCATGTTAACGCATCTGCATGTGTGGGACACGTGACGCAGAACAAAACATTGGATCAAGAGAAGCCTTCTACGGAAAACACATACACGCGGGCACACGCACACGATGCTTGCACTCTTGTCGGTAACATCCACGCAAACGAGCGGCGATCGCAAAATTAGGCACACCTGCACAATCAAATGCCGACTACAATTAGTACTGGCACCAATTACCTCTCATTAGGTTTATCCAACTTTTAAAAGAATGTAAATGTTTTAGTTCTCTATCTATAATACTCACTTTATTTGGATGACCAGTTTATTTTTGAGTTAGTGGTGTGTGTGTGTGTTACTTCCGGGTTGAATAAAGATGGCGCGCATGGTTGCCGCTTCTCACCAGCAGAGATTTGCTTCTCTCTTGTGACTGTAAAGTGTCCTTGAGAGTTTTGAAAGGCGATTTTTAATACAATGTAAATACATAATAATAATAATAATAATAATAATAATAATAATAATAATAAGAAGAAGAAGAAAACCTTTGGCTAAAAAAAAAAAACAAACAAAAAAACTAATGATGTCAAGGAAGTATGTTGAATTGATCATCTCGACCGAGATATAGCATCTTTGTCTGTTGGGGCGGGGCTAAATTTCGTTTGGGTTGTTAGCATTTTAGCATTATACAAATGTTTGCATATGTACATGCTCGTTTCCTGGTGCATTGTTATAATAATAATAATAATAATAAAATTAATTTATAATCGATGAAAAGGTTTCTTCAGCCGTCATCTATACTTCTTTGAAGGTGTTGCAACTTGCTATCTATCTAAATCAGAATTAGACTAAATCCGAATTACTGATTTAGATATTAGCGAGTTGCGACACCTTCAAAGAAGTACAGATGACGGCTGAAGAAACCTTTTCATCGATGGACCACACCTGTACGACAGAGCTTACACAGACGTATTTCATGTATAAGCACCTTTCAAAACTTTGAAGGTCACTTTACAGTCACAGGATAAGTTTTTCTGTGGGTGAGCAGCGGCGGCCACATGCGCCAACGGTCACTCAACCCGGAAGTAACTCAAATAGATAGAAAGCTAGCTAGCTGGCCAATCGTTAGCCAACAGATACCTAGCAAAATAGCCAGTCAGCTAGATAGCCTGCCAGCTAGTGAATAGATAGCTAGCTAGAGCGCTAGCTAGCCAGCCAGATAGCTAATAGATAGCAAAAGATGCTTATAATAATAATAATAATAATAATAATAATAATAATAATAATAATAAATAAAGGATATCCATTAGTTTAGTCAACACAAAAATGGAACCGGGTAAAATTGACATGAACATAATATGAGGCTTAAGTTCAACATTTAAAAATCATATGCACGTAATTTATATTAAGGGTAATGTAGGATTACTTAAATGATATGAAAATGTTTTTGGATATTTTTGAGGTAAATTTAGACTTTAAATAAATAATGTAATCATCGTTTAGTGGCATTTTATTGTGCACTTGTACCTAATAATGCGGCTAGCGAATGTATAAGCTCATATTCACATAAGTACAGATTTAAATTCCTCTGTGCCCCATTTTTCTATCTCATTCAACCAAAGTGTGGATATGGTTGGAGTGTGAATAACTTTTTTTCACACTTTTGTCTTATGGTCCTTTGTCGCCACTGACGAACAATATAAAAAAAGTCTTCCACTGAAGTGTGCTTTGTTTTCGCGCTGTCAAAGCTTTTAGCGTCTTTGATCCTCGCCTGATGCAGACTGAAGCAAGACACCCCTTCCCAGGCCCATAGGTTGACAAGAGCTACGGAAGAGCTACCCGCGTCCAAGAAATGTCAGGTCCAACAACTCCAGAGCCCGGTTGGTTTACAATTCAGTCAGAAGGTGCATGTTCCTCAAAGAACCACAGTTCCCCTTATGAGGATCTGTTCCATGTGTCTTTTAAGCATCTCCAGTTTGATTTGACGTCAGCTGCTCTTGGTCGGAGATGTTGTCCCCGCCAGGCGGCCTGGCCCGGTCGAAGAAACCACACTGGGAGGGGAAAAAAAGCACAGTTTTAGCATCATAAAGATCAAAAGAAAACCATGTTGAAAAAGTTGTTGATTGCGGACAAACCTTCCACATGGCGAGCGTGAGCACGGCGAGCACGAGCAACCCAAGCAGTATAGCCAAGATGATGACCCAGAGTGGAACAGCAAAGGACACATCTGGTGTCCCCCATAAGACAGGTGTCCCTATCTGCATGGTACACATTAAATACAATTCTCACCTGATCAAAAGTGCATTAACAGCAAGGGTGGGAGGTAAAATATTGGTACAGTGATACCTCTGGTTACGAACGCTTGAGCGCACAAACTTTTCACTTTATGAACTTTAAATTTACGAGCATATAGTCTTGGCTGACAAACTCGTTTTCAGCGGAGGAACCAAACCACACAGCGCCACGGTGGCGGGCGGACTAGTTTTCCACACTCACTTTCTTTGAGTGCAGACATGGTTTGTTATCAAGTGGAGTAATTTTGCTATTTTGGGACAGAAAAAGACCCCACCACAGGCTAGTGTTAAGCCGAAGAGGACAGAAAAAAATAATTACAGTCGAGCAGGAGATAAACGAAAAAAACGAGCAAGGTGTGCGTTTTGCGTGACTTAGCGTCCCAGTACCAGTACGCTAAGTCGACCATTGCTACCATACTTAAGAACAAGGTAGCTATTTAGGGTGTTTCGATGTTGTCTAAGCAACGGTCTCAGGCAATAGAAGAGGTCGAAAAATTTCTGTTGATTTAGATTGACTTAAAGCAGCTAGCAGGGGACAGTGTGAATGAGGGTAGTATCGCAGAGAAGCACGGCAACTTCACTCGGATACCATCAAGACATAACCTGGAAGTTCGTCATCCATTGACAACTACCATCGCAAAGGTAAATAAAACGACTTTACAGTTTATTTCTTTAATTACAATACAATAGCACATTTATTATACATAAAATAAGGTATATTTGGTTTAGTTTTAAGGCTTATTTCATAGAAAATTACATTTTATGGGGACCTAGGAACGGATTATTTTCATTTTAATGGTTTCTTATAGAAAATAAATGTTTGGAAGATGAACCTTTCACCTTACACACACTTTCTGGGAACCAATTAAGTTTGTAAACTGATGTATCACTCTCAGGGTCTCAGGTATCGACTCTCAGGGGGCCATTTTGAATTTGGGGAAGCCATTAGAATGTTTAATCCAAATCACATTTTACATATCGAGCGCACAACAAATGCAATCCAAATCTCCCAGAATCTTACCGATATGGTATGTTGAGGCAGGGTGGGGGGCTGGACCCGATAAGGCATGGACAGGACCGTGAAGGTCACAGTAGAGTTGAGAACGTAGGGGTCATTACGCCGCTACAGGACAAACATGCATACAAGTTGTTTGACTTACAATCACTAGCATGAAGCGTGTCGATGAAGATTGGCTGAACTGACACAACCGTAGTTCCAAACCGAACTTAGCTGGACCTAATCAACAAAAGATGACTGAAGCAAAAAAAAAATAAAAAATAACTATGGAAGCAGACACTGACCTGCAGGAACGTATGTGCCCACAATCTTGAGCGGATTTTAACAACAGCGCTCTGGCCGCGATTCAAGCGGCCCACATCGCAGGTGATTCTCAGGCAGGAGATGTTGGTGCAGTTCTGCAGAAATCGACGCCCTGTCAACATTTATGTTCCGGAGAGATTGCAACGCGATGTGCGTTTCTCACCAGGATTTTACCGCCGTGACTTTGCGTCGTGCTCGCGGCTCGTTTGTGGCGGTGAAGAGGTGCACTGGTGTTCCTCAAGAAGCCAAGAAGTTCAGGGGTGTCTTGCAGGGATGATAGCTAAGAAATGATAGAGAACACTGCTTATGTTTGTTGACAACGGTGAATGGGTCGCTCTCAGAAAATGGAGTTGAGGAGAGTGACGTGTGAGCCCAAAACTGAACTTGTGCAATATGCTTTAAAGGACAACTGATGTCACTTTTTTTGTTTCCTAACTGATATCAGAGAAACGTTTTATATATGATATTTTTAGTCAAATGTAAAACACAGATAAAAATGACTTAAAGTGTCTATAAAGTACAGTAAAGTCTCGTTATATCGATATTCAAGGGAGTCCGAAAAAATATCGATATAACCGGGACTATCGATATATCCGACCCTGTTTGCATGTAATTTTCTCCGTGCGTGCATAGAAATAGTATCGATATAACCGGGACTATCGATATATCCGATATCGATATAACGAGACTTTACTGTACTTTAATTTGAAACCGGAAGTGGCCAGTTTCAGAAGGTTCCGCCTCCATGTTCGTGGTGTCACGGCAAGACGTCTTGCCTTGCTCGAGAATCAAAACAATGGCTTCAGATTCGGAGAATATGCTTTATTGTTACTCATCCAGTTATGAATATGATTCAAATAGTTCTGAAGAAGAAAGCATACATGCTTGCAATCGATTAAATAATTTATTCTGTGTCATTTAAAGGCATCGGGGTGGGAAATGTCGCACCCAAAAAAGGCAGAAAATGGCGACAAAGATTCCACAGGCTGATTAATTCCTTACATGGAGCTTTGTCACCCTCTTCTCCCTCTTTTTGGTCCTACACGACGTTTTCAGACCAAAGTACAGAAAAAATGCATTGCTGTGATGGAAGGACTGCGACAATGTGTCCTTTTTTTTTCGGTCAGTGGCGTTCCTTCAGTGACGTAGGGGGAGGACTCGTCACCAACTCAAAAACAAGACTTCCGGAATCTTCAGCGCGAGTCTTAAAACGTAAAATATAGCTATACGCGGTGGAATCTTTGCAAAATACGCTCAGTAGAAGTCATTTGAAGCCATTTTACAAATTATGGACACAACGGTTGTCCTTTAAGCAAAAACATTCATTCATTGTGTTGTCAATAAATAAAGTCCACTCAGCTCTTTGCATGCAAAAGATTGTTGAGTGTCGCTCGCGGCCTACTCGCGCGCACACACACACACGCACGCACACACACACACACACACACACACACACACACACACACACACACACACACACACACA
Source organism: Hippocampus bargibanti (assembly GCF_051943395.1). Taxonomy (NCBI): domain Eukaryota; kingdom Metazoa; phylum Chordata; class Actinopteri; order Syngnathiformes; family Syngnathidae; genus Hippocampus; species Hippocampus bargibanti. The sequence continues at coordinate 23,382,485 of NC_142739.1, read as the reverse complement.
CACACACACACACACACACACACACACACACACATACATGCACGCACACACACACACACACACACACATGCACGCACACGCACACACACACACACACACACACACACACACACACACACACACACACACACACACACACACACACACACACACACACACACACACACACACACACACACACACACACACACACACACACACACACACACACACAGACAGATGGTCTTCATGGAGTGAACAAAATGTTTACAAAACATTATGTCATTCTATTTTAAAGTGAAACAATTGAACTTGAATGGTTTTGGTCTCCAATGAGTTTCAGCCTTTCAACACCTTACATTTTATTGATTGCATCCGCTATCTTGTGGACAAAAAAATTAACTGACTGGAACATAATTTTTTTTCTTGTCACATGACAGACAATGTGAAACTTTCCATTCTCACATTCTATTCAGTGGTAAGAACCAATTTTCGAAACGGATGCATTTTAAGGGCGTAAAGGCATCTTGTCTGCACGAGTGTCGTCACGGCAACTTCAATTCAGAGCTCAAAATAGATTCAGACGCAAACAAAAGGACAGATGTCAGAAAATGATCTTTTTTTTTATCTCCGCATCTTACATAAAATATTGGAAACAGTCACATATGGTGATTAATTTTATAAGAGGGGGAACAAAGTCCTCATTCTCAGCCCACCACGTTTTCTGAGAAAAACCCAAATGTTACCTCGGAAAAAATAAATAACAAAAAGCCAAAACATCAATTTGACAATGCGCCCAATGACAAGCTTTTCAGTCACGAGCTTTGTACCCAATCTGGTTCATGTGCTGAATGCACCATTGTTCTTCGCATGCAACCGCAGTTGTCACATTTTCTTTTGAAATGACACGGCGGATGCTATGGTTGCGCATTGGAAAATGCTCATGCTATAATTTCAGTTAATGAGAAAAATCGCCTTTTTGAGGCCAGATGACAAAGAAGACGGGAAGCAGACAGAACAACTGGTGATTGTTTTTCTTGAACGAGAGGATAAAAACCCTGCAGCAAAAAAATAAAATGGATCAGCTAGCTTCTAGTAGCATTGCTTTGTCCACTCATGCAATAATTCCTGAGACATTTACAGCACCTCCATTTTTAAAACAAAAACAAACAGGAACAACTGTAATTTCAAGGTTTATCGTATTTTCCGGTGTATACGGCGCACCGGAGTACAAGACGCACCCCCGATGAATGGTGTATTTTCATACTCTTCCATATATAAGGCGCACCGCACTACAAGGCGCACTAACAATGAATAAAAACAAAATTCCAAATACAGGCGACATCAGAGTTACGACCGGGTTCGGTTCCAACAAAACGGTCGTAAATCGAAAAGCCTTCAAAATGGCTGACGCGAGGAACACGTGATCATAACAAATGATGACACGCTGGCCTCTCCTATACGACAGGATAGGATACGATGTCAATCTATTGTTTTTAAGCAACATTTTCTCATGAATACTATTATATACCAAAATGTTCATTTATAGAGCTTTCGTATTATCGATCTTTATTACTGTGTCGGGGCACACGCTTTCTGCTGACGCAAATACGCATGGCTTCCCACGCATGCGAGCTTTCCAAAAATCGCTCTCCCTCCTCACGGAGAAGCCAGAAGAGGTCACATGTCATAAAGAGGCGGCGGAGCTAACCGTGAGCCCGACGCGGCGCTTGCGTCGCGGTGATCCCACCCGCTACGCTTCGGTGTCGGTGGACACCCCTCCCTCCCCCCGATTGTCACGTTCAGATTGACAGCTGAGGGCGGGGACACGCCCCCCCCCCCCCCCCTCCCGCTCCATCACTTCCTTAGTCAGGACAGCGGGTACAAAAACGGGACGCTGTCAACTTGCATTTGTACTTCGTATTACCCTGGACTTTCTATATCTTTGTCCGAGCCCCCCCCCCCCCCAGTTTTGAAAGCCACTTATAAATGAAATGTATTATTATGATTATTGTTCCATTTCTGCACCACCGTGTACGAGTTGCTTCTCGCCATTGTCTGATTTCCCATTGCCCTCCCCCCCCACTCGTCGTTTTTGGTATTCTTTATTTTGATTATTCCCCTGGTCCTCTTTTTGCAACCAGCGCTTTGTGTTGTAGCTTAATAAATCATCCTGCATGGACCTCTGTCTCTATCGCGTCGCTGGCTGTAACAGTGGCAGCCTTAGAAAAAAAAAAAAAAAAAAAGTCTGGCAGTCATGGTCGTAAGTACGGGTGGTCGTAACTCGCGCCGGTCGTAAATCGGATGCTACCTGTTTAATATATAAATATAAAATGTTTCCAAATATAAGGCACACCACCTTATAAGGCACTACAAAAGAGGCTGGGGTTACACACTACTTCTTGTACAAGGGGAAATTGAGTCGGTGGCTGCTGACAGTAGTTGCCAGACCTCTTGGGGCTCAATTTTACTTCATTTATAAGTTGCCCCTGCATATAAGGCGCAGGGTCATCCTTGAAGAAAATTACCATAAGGCCTTTAAATTACCATAAGGGTGTGCCTTCTACACTGAAAAATACAGTACTTGTATAACCTTTTTTCATAAGATAAAATAAGAAAACTTTTATTGGTCTCAAAATGTAGAAATTTGCAATTTAACAGCATTACATTTTTGGTGGAAAGAAAGTTGAAACTGGCAAGCGAACAACAAATTAAGGAATTTTCAAATTTGAAGTAAAAAAATAATGACTGTTATTGTGGTTTACAGATGACAATTTGAATTTTTTTTCTGACTTTAGCAAGCATCATGGAATTTCACAAGTTTGATTTGCTTTCGTGGGCCGAATAAAATGACGTGGCGGACCAGATTTGCCCCCCCCCGCCTTAGCTTTGACACCTGTTGTTTGCATCAGAATGGAACAAATGACATTTATAATTTAAGGCACCACTGTGTGTGTTTTTAAAATTAATATAATGTTTTTTGAAATATACGGCACGTGTTTCTCTACGAAACAACCCCCATGTCCGGATACTTTCACTTTACCTGTAGTCCAAGCGGATTGAGGCTGCCATTCGTCCGACAGTTTATCGGTCCATCCGTTCTAATCTCCATTGCATACAGCAGGTTCTCGTCACGGAAGCGGGAAGGCCAGCCAACCTCAACCTCGGCCTCCCGAATACCACTGGGACCCGAGTTATGGAGCTGGAGACGTTAGAAGTGGTCGACAAGTTAGTCCGTTTTATTGCTGTGGGGCCTCAAGTGACTATATGCTATAATTGGGTTATCATAACTGTGGCGTGATGACACGGGCCACCTGGGTTTTTGGCTGCACGCTGTAACACTAATACGCCTTCACTCAGTAAGGATGGAAAAACCAAGACAAGACAAATTGACAGATTTAGGCTCTTGTTTGGCATCAGGATGAGATCGAATGAATTGCGAGTTTAAATGAACCATCAATTCAACAAAGCCAATCACTCACACATTCTCGGATAGACACACGCGTTCATTAACCGTGTGGTAAGTCAGCCAAACGGGACATGACACTGGTGCTGCGGGGCAAGAATTCTGGCTCATGGAGCCCTCCCCAAAAAACCTGTCCTTTAAGTAGAAGCAGCTGTCAAGTGGGAAAAGTACCGCCAATGAAAATCATTATCAGCTGCAGCAAAGTCCAGACACTGCAGCGCTCGAGTTCAATGAATCTGTGGCCCCCTTTAAAATCTAGAGACATCACATGTACAGCACATGGACTCGCACACACACACTCATTGTAAACTGTCGCCAGTGTGTCTGCCATTCACCATCTTTCTATCTAAAGTCTGGACCTTATTTTGACCCATTTTTTTTCCTTTACAAAAATAATCCCATGTTGAAAAATTATGTTTGACCCTATTTCACCATCACACCATTTTGCGCTCCCTCAGATTATGTGTTTATTTGCATTTATTGGATGATTTTCTTTGGGGGGCAAGTTGCATTGTTGCAGCCAAAGTTGCTGAAAGTGTTTACCTCGTATATGTGCGTCACTTGTGGACCCACGTCATCCTCCTTGACAGGTTTCTCTTTGGGTTCCCAGCGTGGAAATGGCAACACCACCTGAGAGGGATGAGACACTCTGTGGAGACGAGGACACACATGAGTCAGTGATGGAGAACGCACAATTCCACTACATTTGGTGTGTTCTTTGGCGCATAATATTGGTTTCGGGTTATTTCAGGTGACATGTTTAAAGATCAATCATGGAGAGACAAATAAAAAAAAGAACAGTTGGAAAGTGCAGAACCTTGCCAGGACTTCAACATTTGTCACCTAAGTAGTCAAACCAGCACTTTGAATGTTTACATTTGGCTCTTTTCGAATCAGAATTAATTAAATGTAAATGTAACATTTATTCTCTTTTTAAATTTTAAAATCCCACGTAAGTGAAACAAATTACGCCCAAACTGAACTATCTTTGACAGCTATATAAACAGCTGAGCACCTGTCCAAAATACTGACTGTAGATCGGAAAACTACACACACACACACACATATCTACTGTTACTGTCTGTCTGTCTAGCTAGCTAGCTAGTCAGATCTTTATAAATACAGTGATACCTTGGCTTACAAACTTAATTGGTTCCCAGACAGTGTGTAAGGCGAAAAGTGTGTATCCCAAAAATTAATTTCCCATAGGAAACCATTACAATGAGAATAATCCGTTCCCAGGTCCCCATAAAACAATTTTCTACTTTCTAATTTTCTAAGTTAAAACTACACAAAATATACCTTATTGTATGTATAATAAATGTTCTGTGGTATTATAATTATCGAAATAAACAGTACTATATAATAAAGTCGTTTTATTGACCTTTGTGATGGTCGTTGATGGCTTTTTTTGCATAAAGTGTCTCAAGGAGCTCTGGGTTTTACATCTTGGAAGTTGTAAATATTGCAAAAGAAACAGATGCAAGCAGACACACTACGAAAATCATTAATAGGTGATTCCCTTGCTGGTCTTTTCATTTCAAATTGAACTGATGGCTAGTGTGGGTTATATGTGGAACCTGATTGATGGGAATTTTAACCTTGCAGTCTAGACTCTGCCTTTGAACTATCAAAGTTTAAACGAGCCCAAATTTCACAGTTTTCTATCCATTCTGTCACTCTCTGTCGTCTGCCTGTCTATTTAATGTTAAAACCACCTCCCCTCACTGCTGAGTTCTTGACCAATCACGTGGCTTTAATCGAAGACTGGGGGCGGGGAATAGAGGACAAAAAATGTCTGCAGCCATTTTATTTTTTGTCTGTAAACACCACACCCTCACTGCTGCGTTCTTAACAAATGATTCTGATTCTGAAATCACGCGGCTTTAACCGACAACTGGGGCGGGTAATAGAGGACCAAAACAAGCCGGCCGCCATTTTCTTTTAGGAGAACGGGCTCGTTCGTGAACGACACATCACTCATTGTGGTAGCTTCGAGTGTATCCTGAAAAATAGTTCGTATGCCAAGGTAAAATTTTCAGAAATTTAACGTTCGTAAATCGAAAAGTTCATAAGGCAAGGGATTTGTGAACCAAGGTATCACTGTATATGTCTTTTTTTTCTAAACAGAGTGGTCAGCAGTCATGACGATGCATTGTGCACTCCCAAACTTTACACTGGGACATGATTGCAGCTGACAACACTTATCATCATTTTGCTTTTCTGTTTCGACTAATGAGGGCAAAAAAAGTCAAGAATTTTCAGAGTTTGCATTGATTGTCAATGTCTCAGTGCACATGCTGAGGGCTTAGAAGGAAGCCATGTGCACATCATTACAACAGATGTATTTATTCATTATTTTAAATTTAATCATGCATGTTAGACTATAGCAGAGGGGGGAAAAAGAAAAAGAAAAGCCCCAAAGCACCAAAAGCACAAAAGCAGACCGTTTTTAGGTCAGAGATGAAGAAAATGCAAGGACTCACCCTCGTAAATCAATCTGGGATTTGGCGACGATGGCCAGATTCAGGCTGACTTGATTGCTATCAGGGCTGTCTTTGTTGGAGCTGCGAGGGAGGGGCGAGTTGGGGTGATATTCACATCGGTTGTTAAAGAAATAAAACACATACACCCAAACCCCATCCTGTAAAATCTTGATCTAATATCACTTACAGGAATGTCTCATTTTATTATTTTGGTTGTGTTAAACTAATATGAAATCATATGGCCTGTCACCTGTGGATCTGTAGCTCAAAGCTAATTTTTGGTCCAGCATCTTCGAGCCTTTGGACTGCAAACCGCAAACCAACAGACAGCTGTGAAGAGTACATGAAAAAAAATCAGCCCAACAGATTTAAAACGAAAAGCCTGGTGTGTATTATTGAGACAGGAAAGGCCCAATTAACTCGGTCATTCTTCCATGATTATGCGCGAAGAAGATCCAGTTTGAAGTGTTGACAAAACGCACACTGAGATACTTGCGAACCCCCCCCAACACCCCTCCGACGTCGTCTAATGTAAAACACATGTAAACGAGTGCTCATCGCCAAAACGACACAACAGCATGCTTCCACACTGTACGTCAGGTCTGACAGACTATTGTGAAAATGACAGCAAGCAGACTAAAAGAAGCATCCCCGCGGGGGGGCACCGACATTTGAGGTCGTCTATATGGAACGCATTAGTGAGGCTGTAGGACAAGAACCAGGCGCTGAAAATCCAAAGAGGGCAAACGGGTACGATCCGGTCAAAGTGTCACAGAGGTCTGATCCACAAAAGGCTGCTAAATCGCAACTGTTGTCGTTTTAGTCCAGGATGGATCATCAAAAATGTCATTTCGAGTGCTTTGAAGCTACTAAATGCTTCACGTTACAAAATGTGAATGTCATGCTAGTTGATGTATCGTATCCATATTAAAGCTCGCATTTGTTCGTACTACCATATCCTTGTTAAAATGCTGATGGAGTAAAACTACACTGGGATGATACAAAACCTATCCACTAATGAGACCATAAAACTGTCACTTGTTGAGACTGAAAAATGCTTTGCTGTGAACTATAAATGGATAAGTAGACAAGCACATCTTCTGGATTTTCTCAAACATCTCAATCAGTTACGCAAGCAGAAGAGAAAGCACAACCGTGCAGGTATTCTATCGTTTGCAGAAGTTGATTTTAGTTTATCTAACGTCACGCATAATTCCTTAAAATGAAAAAAAAAAACAAAAAACAAATCAAATGATTTGATGCCGTTATGTTGGCATTGAAAGTACTGTATTTTCCGTACAGTATGGCGCTCCGAAAAGTATTCCATTTTTTCAAAAGCCAACAGTGCGTCTTATTATCTGATGTGTCTTCTATAGGAATCAACATTCTAATTTCTTAGATGTAGTATTTTAAATGTTCTGTAAAGCGCCTTGTTAGAGCTGCGGCATTTGTGAACAAATAATTCTGTATTGTATTGTATTGTATTCTCTTTAGCGAACCTCCATCTTGTGAATGCAGAATCAGAATCAGAATCAGAATACCTTTATTCGTCCCGCAATGGGGAAATTTGCAGTCCACAGCAGCAATTGAAGAGGGATAATGCAACTTCAGCCACTATTTTATTACTATTTATTAATATATACTATATTATTACTATTTAGTTCGATTCTGCGCCTTATAATGCGGTGCACCCTATACAGTCAAACCTCGGTTTTCAACCATAACCTGTTCCAGAAACCTTTTCGCAAACCAATTTGGTTAAAAAAACGGAACATTTCCCATTCTAATCAATATCAGAATCGGAATCAGAATCATCTTTATTGCCAAGTAGGGGACACAAGGAATTTGTCTCCGGTAGAACACACTGCACCAGTATCATTGTCAAAAAAATTGCAAAGAGGCACTAGACAGTTATATTTGGGTTACAGTTTAGAGAGTTAATGGCGACGGGGGAAGAAGCTGTTTAAATGGCTGCTGGATTTTGATGCACATTGATCGGGAGCGCCTGCCTGAGGGGAGTCGCTGGAAAAGGTGGTGGGCAGGGTGTGGAGGGTCCAGTAGGTTTTTCTGCGCCCTTGTTTCGATTCTATAATCACTTACTGCTTTTGTGTTTTTTTAATCGTGATTGAACAATACAAACACGGCTGCTCACAATGTAACACTACACGAGGATAATGCGTCGGTCATAATGAGACGCGACACAAGAAAGTGACGTATAAGGAAGTGGATGGGAGTTAAGTGGTGTGCTCAGTTTGGTTGAGAACAGATTTTTGGTTGCAAACCAAAGTCTAAAAACATTTTTGGGTCAAAAACCGAATTGGTTGAGAGCTGAGATGTTTGAAGGTTTGACTATATGAAAACAGTTTGAAAACATTTGTGGATCCTGTAACCTGATAACATGATAACATGAGCTGTGCACCATTGTAACCGGTGACCCTACTAAAAGTGTTAAAAGTCGGCATTCCTTCTACACCTGTACAATCAAAGCAGAAAAAGAAAATACAGGAGCTGCAATTTTGCACTTTGATAATAAATTATCAACCACATTCCAGGTCAAAGCCTGAAATTTGGGAATAGCTCTCATTATGGATACCATTACATTGTGCAGGTGGGTTATTGCGGTCGACGTGTGTTTCTAATTATTTTTAATGAATACTTTTTGGTTGTTACATTTGCATTTCATCATACTAATTCAGAACTTCGCTTGCCTCTGCCGGGTACGTACTACATCTGTGATATAACGCAGAAGGAATAAATGAACTCCAGTGATGACAACTCTTTACAGGCCAGAAATACCAAGCATGTGCCTGGGGCGGGTGCATGCAAGTTTGTTCGACACTAACCTGTGGATTCTTGGGCATCCAGGGGGGTAAAGGGGAGAGTTAATAACTCTCATCTGGGTAGCTGGGACTCTGCACCCATACCCACTCACATATACCTTTTGCATACCTCATTATACTCTTTTTCTTCCCAACGTGACCACGTAATTGATTTATAACAATGTGGGGGCATCACATTGCCTTGACACCTTCACTAAGAACATTTGCCCTGACATCCACACATTCTAATGAGTTCCAACGTATATTCATTGCAGGAAATGACAACCTGTTACTTTACAAAGTTTCGGTTTCCTGCATGTGTCAGTCATTCAGGAGGTCAGTGGATCCTTATTGCATCAACTGAAAACTTCAGGTATGCGCCACCCTCAGCTAGTGTGTCAAGGCGAGCAAAATGGTATAGAAATAAAACGAGTCAATGAGATGATCGGTAACTATTGGAAACAATATCAGTATGCGTTAAAGCTGAGAAGATGCAGCGTATGATTTTAGGAGGGAGGCGAAGATGTCGGAGGAAAAGTGCTTCATAATGTTGGATTGTGCATCCGATTCACCTCGGTTTGGGCCACCATGGGGTTGCCCAGGTCACACACGACCAGTCTGGAGTCATTCACCATCTTGTATTCGCAGTTCAGCAGAGCCAGAGACTGGAGGAGGAGTGGCATGTGGGGTGTGGGGAACACATGTGGAAAAAGAGGGGGAAAAAAACCTACATTAAAGGGGAGTTGAGTGATTTAGTTGAGTGGTCAAAAGGATACCAAGTGTTGCAAAGGCCACAAAGGGTACTTAACTCTCACATACACAGCAATAATTCTCGCACCAAAAACCCATCAGAGGCTCATCGAATAGACCTAAATATTCTCACACAACACTCCGTCCCCGAAAGTCCTCATTTATCTCCCTAAAATCCACAAATGCCAAAAAACTAAAGGGTGACACAAAAAAGTAAAAATAAACTCTTATTTACCAAACAAAAAACTCATTTAAACAAACATTTATTCACACCAAAAATGTCTACAATTACCCGAAAATCTTCTGTCCTTCATGTCCGAAAAAATTTGACATCAAACCAACGTAAAAAAAATAATTCAGTGACTCACTGACTGACTCACTGGATGACTCACGGACACATTGATTGACTCAATGACTCACTGTCTGATTCACCGACCGACTCACTGATTGACATACTGACTCAATGACTCACTGACTGACTCACTAACTTACTCACTAAATGACTTACTGACTCACCGACTGACTCACTGGATGACTCACCGACACACTGATTGACTCAACGACTCACTGTCTGATACACTGACTGACTCACTGATTGACAGACTGACTCAATGACTTACTGACTGACTCACCGAGTCACTGACTGAGTCACTGACTGACTGACTCACTAACTGATTCACCAACTGACTCACTGACTTACATACTGACTGACTTATTGTCTGACTCACTAACTGACTCACAAACTGACTCACTGATTCACTCACTAACACAGTGACTAACTCAATGACTGTGTCTGACTCACTGTCTGACTCAAAGACCCACTGACTGATTCACTGATTGACTTACTGACTCAATGACTTACTGACTGACTCATGACTCACTGACTGAATCATTGACTCACTGACTTACCTACTGACTGACGTATTGTCTGACGCACTGACTGACTCATTGACCGACTGACTGACTCACTGACTGACTCACTTATTCACTGAAAAACAAAAATTTTGACCAAAAAAATCCCCCTGAATCTATACACCGCAGGCGAAACAGCATCAAAAAGGGGGTTATGTGGTCAAAGAGGTGGAAAGGAGAAGTGATGAATGCTCTGACAGTAACAACTCCATCCATTATGCAGCTCCATTAAAGCTCTCGTTAGTGTAGACACATACACACGCGTACACACACAAAGAGGTAAACACACATGCACACATGGCAACTGAGCCTGTTGATTTCTGGTAGGGGGAAGTGCAATGCAGCTTGAGTATAAAAAAAGGACATTTTCTGGGCCTTTGCCATCAAAGCGCAAACAGCTGATTGTGGCGACTTAATCAGCCAAAAACAAACAAGGTCACGACACAACAGGAAATGATGTTAACGTGTAACTGCATGCACACCCATCTTTTATGGATGATGGGCCAATTGCTTCCAGTTTCAGAAGTCGTGCGGGACGGTAGCAGCAAGATCTTTGATTTAGAATGTGTGTAACTTTGTTTGTTTGTTTTTACCTCAAGTCTTCTCTCCACACCAACGTAATCAGCCTCAGGTGGGATGAGTACATGCAGTTCCGTTTCGTAGGATCCCTCGCCTTGGTTCTCTGCGGTGATGGTCAACATTACTAAATTGTCATCTCCGATCACCAGTTCAGAGCGGTCCCTGCGGGCATTGGGGAGGATTATTATTATTATTATTATTATTATTATTATTATTATTATTATTATTATTATTATTATTATTATTATGAGTGGCTCAGGTTTGCTTGTATACAAAATCGGAATTCCAAATGAAAGCAATTTTGGTGAAAAGAAGGGATCTGTTCTCTACGGTTGTTCAAATTTGTAGATTTACTCAGTCTTTACATTTCATCTTAAATTCACTTTACATCATGTACATGTATACATGTATGTATGAACCTACGTGTCAGAATGCAGTCAGACAGTTGCTTATCAAGCTTCAGATTTTTTAAAACAATAAATCCACAAATCTGAGTTGTTTATGTTAAAAAAAAAGAAGGCTGGTTCATACACACATACAGTAGATCCTCCACATGACAGGTGTCAAAGTCAAGGCCCGGGGGCCGAATCTGGCCCGCCACATCATTTTATTCGGCCCACGAAAGGAAATCAAGCATGTCAAGTGCCATAATGCTTGCTAAAGTCTGAACCACAATTTCAAATTGTCCCATGTAAACCACAAGAACAGTCATTATTTTTTACTTCAAATTTTAAAACTAGTTATTCATTAATTTTCGGTGTGTTCTGTATGTAATATGTGGAGGGGATGAAATATTCAAATGGCTTCCCCAAATTCATAACAGCCCCTGAGAAGAACCCGTAAGTACAATGTGGCCCAAGGCAAAAAATGAGTAGATGTTCCACATGGTCATCTCAACTTTCTTACTGTTTGGAGACTAACTGATTTTTTTAGAGGTCTTACATGCTGGCAGTGAGCTGAAGGTCTGGGATGCAAATATTGTCATCACCGCAGTCCAGGAGAATGTAGGCCTGAAAGGAAGTTGATTGATTATTATGACCAAATATTAAAACCACTCAAGCTACTGGTAAACTGGAGCTATTTCATGTGACTTTCGGGGTACATGGTGTGAAATACTAATTAGAATTAAGGAAGCTTCAAATTACATTCCGTTTTTCTGGTCTGGCAATCAAATTACAACTAAAACGTCTTCGAACCATTTCTGAGTTTGTTACTGTCACGTTCCGGTTGGCGACCAACGAGTGGCACTGTTGGCCCCGCCTACAGCTGCACAGGTGTTGGTCATTTTAATTAGTGGGAGTTAAAAGGACTCCCGGCACGACCATTGCTGGTCGGGTCATTGTTTTCTTCACCCTGTCAGTCAGGTTTGTTTCATCTTGTCATATTTTAACTCATGGTTTTGTTTGATACTGATGACTTTGATGTTTTAGATTTTGCTCCTGCTGACTTTATTTTCATACAATTTGTCAAATACACCCTACTCCTCCTTCCTGCCTGCTCTTTTGGGGTCCGCCACTATCACCACCTTGCAAATTGTGACAGTTACCCATTGATTAGTTAAAAAAAAAATCAAAAATATTGAGTCTGGTCATGTCTATCCTCTTAAAACCTTTTGTGTTAGGAAACTTCCAAAGACAATAAAAAACAAAAGACTTTGTGTTTTAAGGTCCTCATATTTAGTCGTTCGAGCCGGATTTTCACCAGCGACCTTGGATCTGAGGTGTTTATGTTAAGTTTCTGGGGTGTTTGTATTTACATGCTCTTGCAGGAAGGTGCTACTGTAGTAGTTGAGGATCGGCGGGAGCATCAGTCCGTGAGAGGGAGGAGCCAAGCTGTAGTTGAGAGCCAATGAGATTGGACTCAATTTATCGCGGAACTCATCATCCTCCTGTGAAAGAGAGAAATCAGTATCCAGTCAGAATTGACCATCACCAGATCATGTGATGTGTGTCGCGGGTGTTTGCTCACTCGCAAGTAAATAGTGTAACTTAGGCAAGCTTTTGGACGTCCGTGGCCGAGATTTAGGAGTCCAGTGACCTGAGGCTGCTGGTTATCCAAGAAGAGAACCCGCTTCACACCCCCCCGGACACCTTTCAACCAATCCAAATGCAGCTCTGCCTTCAAATCTGAGGAGGATGGTCATAGAGATGCGTGGAAGAAAATGATCCAGCACAGTTTTTGCATTGTGATGAAAAGGTGTAGGATTTACTGTTCACCCATTTTCAAGTCAGTTCATACATTTGTTCTCAAGTTATCGTATTGCAGTGGCGGACGGTCAAGGCCTGCAAAGCCTTCTCTGCTGGCCTAAAGATATCTGAATCACGGACTGATGTTAATTCTATTTTATCCATGTATCTGAAATTGTCTTTCAGCTTCCTTTCATGACTTATCCCCTGTTGTGCTGCTTCCAAATGTGTGTTTTCGTATTTAAGCAATTAAAGGACAACCGACGCCTCCGGACAATTTGTGTCCATAATTTGTAAAATTGCTTCAAATGACTTCTACTGAGCATATTTTACAAAGATTTCACCGCATATAGCTATATTTTACGTTTTAAGACTCGCGTTGACTATTCAGGAAGTCTTGTTTTTTAGATGGTGACGATTCCTGACGTCACGTCACGGAAGGAACGCCCCTGACCGAGAAAAGGACACACAATGCATTTTGCAGTACTTTGTTTGGTCTGAAAACTTCGTGTTGATCCGTGTTGATGGCGAAATTAGAAGGAAAACACAAATTAGCCCATTTCCAACGGAGCTTTGGCGCCATCTTCTGCCTTTGTCTTGGACTCGAGCGAGGCAAGACGTCTTGGCGTGACATCACGAACAAAGGGGCGGGATCTTCTGAAACTGGCAACTTCCGGGTTCAATTTGAAGTAGTTTTTGGACACTTTAAGTCATTTTTTTTGGTGTTTTGCATTTGACTAAAAATATCATCCTGTATGTTTTGGGTATTTTAGATGCTATAAAACGTTTTTCTGATGTCAGTTAGGAAACAAAAAATGGTGTCGGTTGTCCTTTAACCAATAGCATATCAGGCATCATTTGTTACCAGGGTCAGAAATCTACCTGGACGCCTTCACAATCAGTTCTGCAGGCCCTGGAGCATGAAATGTGTCGATCAAACTCTAACCAATCACATTTCGAGTTGGCGACCCAAAAGGGGTACCAACGCCTTCAAGAAGGCGTTGGTCAATGTCAGAGTTTTCGCAAACTATGATTGGCTAGTCATAGTGACAAGAACATACTGGCCAGAGCTCGCACTTGTATCGGTAGAGCTGCATAAGCAAATACATTTTGTGTTGATTTAATTGCATTTTTTTCAACCCACAATGGCTGAAGGAGGAGAAGAAATGGATTTTGTTGGAGATTTACTCTTAGAGCCATTTTCAAGATGGTCTTAAAAAAATAGGTGAAGAAAGGTCGGTCAGTTATTGTCCATGCTAATGCTACCCTCTAGTGGACACTTTCCAGACTGGATTGATTCAGATGTAGCACTATTGAAGGCCTAGCGATGAAATCCACCGCCAGACACTGCCGTATTGCCAAATGTGTTCAATGAACCGACAAATAACAGACTTTGTGGAGGACAGAGCAGAATCAATTTGATCTATTTGTGATAAAATATCAAAATGTCTGCCCTACAGTTTGTGTCATATGTATCTGACTGATTCAAAATATGCTTACCCACAGAGCTGGGGATGCCCACTCCGCTCACTTCCGCACATACGTCCACATTCAGGCTGCAAGACAAATAATCAGAGTTAATGTTGCGTATGGCGTTCAATGAGGTCAAGGTTTATGGACTTCATCCAGGTATTTTATTTCCCACCGGGCAGTGAAGTCCGCAAGGAGCCTCACATGGGAGAGTAACATTGTGCATTTCCTCTATTTACGTCTTCATCAATGGACGTCTATGAGGATGTGTGATTTATGCTATCGCCTGTTTAAATCTAGTAAACATTAAACCAAGCCTCACATTAGGGGCGGCTAATTTCCCGTAATCTAAGAAATCACGGGGACACACTCTTGAATGAAAACTACGCACCATGAGGCACAGTTTGTTTGGTTCCACTTCAACAACGCTAATGACTTCAATAATTGAGCTCGTCTGGTGTGGCAGCAAACTCAGTCAAATTGAGTTGGGTTTCCTGAATCTAATAAATGGCATGATGTAGATCACAGGTGTCAAAGTCAAGGCCCGAGGGCCTAATCTGGTCCGCCACATCATTTTATTCGGCCTGTGAAAAAAATCAAGCATGTCAGGTGCCATGATGCTTGCCAAAGTCCAAACCAAAAATTCAATTTGTCCCATGTAAACTACGACAACAGTATTATTTATTGTTGTACTAAGTTCATCCTGTCTACTTGATATCTAATGTTGAGCAGATTCTTTACTTACAGACAGTGTAGGTGTTCAAATACCTGACCTGTTTCGGCGACTACTTCCGCCTTCGTCAGAGTATTTATTATTTATTACTTCAAATGTAAAAATAAGATATTATTCATTTGTTGTGCGCTCTATATGTAATATGTGGAGGGGATTAAACATTACAATGGCTTCCCCAAATTCATAACAGCCCTCGAGATGAAACCGTAACTACAATGTGGCCTGTGGCAAAAATTGAGTTAGACACCTCTGATGTAGATGCTTTAATGTCAGTCGTAAAATACAAACCTTGGAAAAAAAACAAAGCAACCCCCCCCCACGTTTACATGGAGTTCTCCAGGTGTTTTTGTGAGTGTTTTATTGTGTATGTATCAGGGGTGGGTGTGATTCACTGCAATTCTAGTAATACAAAATGTGTGTGTGGCATATCATACATATGGTTATGCAGAAAAACAGCCTTAGCGCTGTCTTAGTTATGACTCCAGAGTAGATGGAATTGTTCGCAAAAATACACGTGTGCTTTACCACTAAACACATTGTTCTTATTACACATGCTGACTGAATATTAACCCCCACCCCTTCAAGGCCCCTCAATTACATTTATTGAATGAAAACTTTTAAGACATTTTACAAAACAGGTTTATACTCAATCTATTATGTGTAGCCTATCTTCTCCTGTAAAACATTGGAGAATTTTTTTTATTGTCATTTTTTTAGCCAATGTGACCAATCTTTATTGACTTGCCTCCATCAGTGAGTAAAAGCCACAGATGATTACCACGGGATGCACGAAACACCAAATATACAGTATAAACAACACCACAAAATTCATCAACTCATTCATTGCCATTCACAAATGTATTCAGGAATTGAAAATATGACAGAGCGTCATTCCCGAATTGTTTTTTTTTCCATTGGGTGCCGATAAAGCGCTGGTCAGACTTCTCACAATGTTTTTTTTCTCCCTTCCACAAGGTGCAGCATTTCCCTCTTTTCCATGTTAGTGCTTTGTTCCAGCTTCAGCTGTTTTTAAAGCGCTCTATAAACCAATATGTATGTATTGCATTGTATTTTGGACAGCCGCCCTCATTTCAAGCTCGTATAACTCCAGACCAATATAGTTTAGGAATTAACTCTTTTTTCTGATGAAAGAAGAGAGTCTAAGGTTTCTAACGCTGTATAACATTTTTATGTCGACCCACAATATTCTGTAGGTCCCGGAATTCGAGTGAGAATGACAAAAACCCTGGCACTCGAGTGGAATTTTTTTTGCATGTCTGGCAGTGAATGAATTAAAAAAAATAATTACCGTATTTTCTGGTGTATAAGGTGCACCGGGGTATAAGGCGCACCCACATTGGATGGTGTATTTTCGAATGTTTCCCTATATATAATCCCTGTCAAATTGTTGCTGTGGACTGCAAATTTCCCCATTGTGGGACGAATAAAGGTTTTTTGATTCTGATTCTGATATGAGGCGCACCGGACTATAAGGCGCATCTTAAATGAATGAAAAAAGTTTTCCATTTATTGTAACAGATATAAATGTAACAAAGTTTTCAAAATATAAGGCACACCACATTATAAGGCACTACAGTAGAGGCAGGGGTTACATTTTATATATCACAGCATAGACTGTGCACTACTTCTTCTACAGAGGGAAATGGAGTAGTTGCGAGACCTGTTGTGGCTGAATATTCCTTCACATACAAGGCGCACCTATGCAT
Organism: Hippocampus bargibanti; assembly: GCF_051943395.1. NCBI lineage: Eukaryota > Metazoa > Chordata > Actinopteri > Syngnathiformes > Syngnathidae > Hippocampus > Hippocampus bargibanti. The sequence goes on along the minus strand of NC_142739.1, from coordinate 23,365,378 downwards.
AAGGCGCAGGGACATCTTTTGACGAAAATTAAGGCTTTTCGGTGCACCTTATACATCGGAAAATTTGGTAAGTGGAAGACATTGTTTGCTTATTGGAAATAGAATGAGAAAAAGGGACCTTGATTCCTGCATTTTCTATGACAATTCAAGTGATGGTATTCGTAAGAGAGACGCTGCTGTATTTTAGAACTTAAATGAATACCAAACCTCTTTTTCAATGCAACATTTTCAAAATAAGACTTTTACAATTAACATAGGTTTTGGGGTCATCTCTATTTCACATGGTGAGAATAAATTTGGAGGAATCCTGAAATGATGCACTGAATTTCTTATTGCTGATTGGCTGGGAGAAATAATAATAATAATTAATAATAATGCTAATAATGCTAATAATAATAATAATAATAATAATAATAATAATAATAATAATAATAATACATTTAATTTACAAGTGCCTAATGTGTTATAACGGTGATGAAAGTTGGATGTTAGTCAATTGTTATATCAACGTAGGACAAAAAGTAGGCCTGTGATCACTACAAATGTTCACCATTTGACTCATGGGTGACTCCCCGATGGCGTCACTTAATTCTGTGTAATGTTGCTTGAGTGTGTGTGTGTGTGTGTGTGTGTGTGTGTGTAAGAGCTATGGCATATCTGGTTGCATTCCTCCGAACCAAACTTGTGCCTGTTTATTTGAATTAGCTGAGTATTATTATGACACAGCTCGATAGTTTAGTGCTTTTTGTCAATCAGGCTCAAATCTCTGTTCCCGTCTCGGCCGCCGCGGCACCGTGATGGCAGCGAGCCCAGCACACTTCTCTTGTCTAAACAGTCCCACTTCCAGCCCTTAATACGTTGGGACCAATGTGCGACGTCGGTGAAGCAGTGGGAGAATTGTAGAGTGGGGCCTCGTTTCAATTGTTCAAACTGACCCAAGGGGAAAATAAAATATTGAAAATAGGATTATACGGTTTCAAATGATTCAAATCCCTAAAGGTGATATGAAATACATTTTGGCAGTGCTCTGGATATTGGCTCATGGCAGGTGAAAGGGATTTCAGGGATTCGTTACAGCAGCAGCAGATCTCATCATTCCCATTTTTGGATAATACTTTTATCCTTTTACTTTGAAATCATCAGCACATATGGGAAAAAAAATCTAAAATTTCCTTTCTTCAAGCACTTGGGTCAATATATTTTCCAGGAGAATGAATTCAAGCAATGTGAGGGTGATAGGCACAAACACACACTGAACATTTTGGATAGCATATGTTCTTTTTAACTCATTCACTGCCATTCACAAATTTATTTGGGAATTGAAAATATGACGTACAGCACCATTCCCGAATTTCTTTTTTTGGGTTTTGTTTTTTCTTGTTTGGGTGGCGATAAAGCGCTGGCCATGGCCTCTGGCAAAGTTTTTCTGTTCCATAAGGGCACAGCAATTCCCTTTTTCCATTCTAGCACTTTGTTCCAGCTTCAGCTGTGTTTAAAGCACGATATAAAAATATGTATTTAATGCGTTGTATTTTGGACAGCCGCCCTCATTTCAAGCTCATATAACTCCAGACCCATATAATTTAGGAATTAACTCATTTTTCTGACGAAAGAAGCCAGTGTAAGGTTTCTTACACTGCATTGAATGTTTATGTAGTCCTAAAACACAATATTCAGTGGGTCCTGGAATTCGAGTGACAATGACAAAAACCCTAGAACTGGAGTGGACACGTTTTTGCAGTCTGGCAGTGAATGAGTTAAATATATGCTGTACTCAGTTTATGATGCAGCTCCATTTCTATCATATAATGCTAATTTGCACATAATTCAGAGCGCGCTGTAAACTGAAAAACGTGTTGTAAACTGAGAGTATTGAATTTACTCTTATTTCATTTTGTCAAGTGGTTACAAAAAAAAGGATCCATATGTATATTTTTAAGTATATATATAGTTTCCAATTTTTTTTCAGTTGAAGCTGAACAATTATGCGTGTTCATCCAGCCTGTTATGTATGTTTTTGGAATGAGGGAGGAAATCCGGAATACCCGGAGAAAACCCACGCAGGTCTTGGGAGGACATGGAAGCTCCACACAGTAGCATAGTGAGGTCAATATGAAAAAAAAAAAAAAAAAAACATGGCTGATCCCATATCCTGAATCCACACTTTCATGGTAAAAACTCAAAGAGTTTAGACCAAATCAATGTAATAATTTGCTTTGTTTTTGCAAATTTCATGTGTCATATGTCCTGACAACAAAATTTTAATTTCCATGCTATAACTGATAGCATTATTAAAGAAATTAGTTTAGTTAACGGTGAGGCAGCACTTTGAATTAACAGTACATCCGTCTCACAGCTGATCACAGGTTTAACCCTTTCAGGGGTGACGACAGTGAACAGCTGGCCATTTTATTGCTTTACAGGGTGCATTTTCCAGGGCCCATTTTGTAATATATCCCAGTGTGGACAATTCAAGGTACTCTTACATTGCAACTCATATATTATCGAGGTGAACATAAACAGAGATCCTACCAGGTCACCATGGCATCGGTGAGCGGAAGACGACACTGTCTGTCATCAGGATTCAGGATCCTGGGGGTCAGTATCATTGCCGCTTCCACAGACACGACAGCTTGAGCCCTATAGAAAAACATGCACATTCACAAAGGGTGTCAAACTAATTTTTTGCCGTGGGTCACATTGTACAGTAGTTACGGTTTCCTCTCGGGGGCTCTTCTGAATTTGGAGAAGCCATTATTAGTGTTTAACCCCTCCACATATAGAGCACACAATAAACTAACAAATAAATAATTTTCACATTTGTAGTCAAAATTAATAACTGTTATTGTAGTTTACATACAACAATTTGAAATTTAGTTCGAACTTTAGCAAGCGTCATGGCGCTTCACCACATTGATTTGCTTTCACAGGCCGAATAAAATGATGTGTTGGGCCAGATTTGGCCCCCGGACCTTGACTTTGACACCAGTGCAATATAACATCAAACCGTTTTTTTTCGAGTGGTATCCCTTGACTTTTGAAGAACCAAGGGCAAGGTCTGAAACTATTTATTACCTGTACACAGCCACTTCTCCGGCACCAAATGACCCCACGATCAAGTCTGCATGAGGTGGGGGCGGGTGAGAGAGAGAGAAGACGGGAAATAAGTGAGTTACAAAGGGGGTCCACAGATGGAATTGATTTTTAGCCCTCCTACAATCTTCATCAACACACACTCCTCGTGTTTAATACACAAGGACGCAGTGTGAGTTGCGGTTGTCATTCCGCTTTCACTTTTTGACCCATGACCCAACTCAGACTAAATTCAGACACCCTCCATAAATGTGATGTGTATATTTATATTTTGGCTACATTGTACCATGTTGACAAAATAACTTGCAGAAGATAGCAACGCGACCTCTGTGTCAGCATTTCTTTGTTGTTTTCATGGATTTTTGGGTGGTTTAATTGCCTTTTGCAGTTTTGAAGAATGTTGGTATTTAATACTTGTGGTTATGGGGACACATGTTGATGAAAAATACCCACGTACACAAAATGATTAAAACAATCTGTCAACTGCAAAAAAAAGCCCCGAATTGATTCAAGCCACCAAAAACAGACCAAACGAACCAGATAACTTGAAAGAAAAGCCAATGATGCACATGCAGTGAGGTAACTAATTAGTCTTGGTCCAGAGCGCATTACTCACTTGTGTTTTAACAATTGGCTGAACGATCGGGTTTATAGGTGCTCTCCAAGTGCCCACTAGACAACTGGCCTACCTTTCATCACCCACCCGTGCAGATTTAGTTGCACTTTCTTTTTTTGAATTTGAAGGGAGCTGCTTCCATTGACCGGTGGTCGGCATTGAAGCTGGTCGGCTCCGTTCACGCTCACAATGGCGCAAACACCCTTTTAGAAATGCGCTCATCTGTGAAAATACACTAAGAAAGCGATCTCCACCAATGCGGACAACTAGATTCTCTTTGTGCTAGACCTGTACTGGCACCTAAATAGAGCACCATATATTGAAAAACTTGAAATCGATTTTCTTAGACCTTCTTCTCAAAACATTTATTATCATCAGTGTACACCACAGGTGTCAAAGTCAAGGCCCGCGGGCCAAATCCGGCCCGCCACATCATTTTTTTCGGCCCGCGAAAGCAAATCAAACTTGTTAAAGTTTGATTTTGATTTAGCAATCTAAAATCTGAGCCAAAATTTCATATTTTTGGATGTCAACCACAATAAAAGTCATTATTCTTGACTTCAGATTTGAAAACGAGTTATTCATTAATTTGCTGTGTGCTCTATATGTAATATTTGAAGGGATTTAAACATTCTAATGGGTTTCCCAAATTCATAACGGCCCTCGAGAGGAAACCATAACTACAATGTGGATTGGATTGGATTGGATTGGATATGCCTTTATTAGTCTCACAGTGGAGAAATTTACATTTCACAGCAGCAAAGCGCCGCGGCAAAAAATGACTTTGACACCTCTGATGTACACCAAAGTACCAAAAATCCAGTGGTGGACCGTCAGGCCTTCTCTGCTGGCCTGAAAATATCTGAATCCCAGACTGATATGAATTAAATTTCGTCCATGAATTCTTATTAAATACAGTAAAGACTCGTTATATCGATATTCAAGGGAGTCCGAAAAAATTTTGATATAACCGGGACTATCGATATATCCGACCCTGTTTGCATGTAATTTTCTCCGTGCGTGCATAGAAATAGTATCGATATAACCGGGACTATCGATATATCCGATATCGATATAACGAGACTTTACTGTAATTCCAAATTGTCTTTCAGCTTCTATTCATTACTTTTCCCATGTCATGCAGCTTCCAGATGTCTGTTTTCGTATTGAAGCATTTAACCAATCACATTTCAGCCATTACTTGTTAGCAGGGTCAGAAATCTACATGGGCACCTTCACAACCAGTTCTGCAGGCCTTGTAGCATCATAAGTGTTGATCGAACCGTTCCTTTAACCAATCACAATTTGAGTTGGCGACTCCAGGCCTTATTTCCTGGCTAACGGTACCCTCTAGTGAACTTGTAGTAAATCACACCACACTTTTTATATGAGTCGCAGCTGTAATAATAATAATAATAATAATAATAATAATAATAATAATAATAATAATAATACATTTCATTTATAAGCACCTTTCAAAACTCTCAAGGTCATTTTACAGTCACAGGATAAGTTTTTCAGTGGCTGAGCAGCGGCAGCCACCTGCGCCAGCGTTCACTCAATGCGTAACTCAAATTGATAGAAAGGTAGCTAGCTAGCTAATCAATAGTCAATAGATAGCCACCTAGCTAGATAGACATATAGGTAATAGGTAGCTAGCTAGATAGCTGGCTAGCGAGATAGCCATGTAGGTAATAGGTATGTAGTTGCAATAAAGGTTGTATAGTCATAAAGTAGTTATTAAGTCATTCACTGCCATTCACAAATATATTAGTTAATTGAAAAGCATGATGTGGAGCGCCATTCCCGAATTGTTCGGGTTGGGATTTATTTCTTTTTTGCGTGGGGGGGAGGGGAGGGCTAAAGCGCTGGCCAGACCTCTGGCAATGTTTTTCCCTTCCATAAGGGGGCAGCATTTGCCTTTTGTCCATGTCAGTGCTTTGTTCCAGCTTCAGTTGTTGTGAAAGCGCTATTTAAACCAATATGGATGTATTGTATTGGATTTTGGACATCTGCCCTCATTTCAAGCTCATATAACTCAAGACCCATATAATTTAGGAATTAATTTTTTTTCTGATGAAAGAAGATAGTCAAAGGTTTATTGTGATGCATTGAATGTTTATGGAAAGCAGTCCTAAAACACAATATTCTGTGGGTCCTGGAATTAAAGTGATAATGACAAAAACCTTGGCATTGGGGTGGACACATTTTTGCGCATCGTCTGGCAGTGAATGAGTTAAGGGTAGGATTGATTCAGACCGAGCACTACCAAAGACCCAGGTGTGAAATACATAGCTAGCCATGACAAAAATCAGTACCCTTGAGTGCCGGATTGATTCCCAGGAATCAAATATGAAAGGCGACAATAAGTAGCTGACCATGTCACTTAGAAATGAAACACTGCATGAAAATAAGCCCTTCGTGAAAACTCAACATGTTTATGTTTATAGCAGCGCTACAGTTTAACCCATCCCAAAGGACGTTAAGAAAATTTGCCCGTAAATTTTAAATTATACCCATGTTGCTGTCTTTTGTGGAGTCAGTCTCTTCCTATATATTCAAAACGGGGACTAAATGACTTGGAAAGAGTCACATCTGTTTCTGCCTTTCCCTGCAACCACGATATTAAACATTTTAGGCCAAGTCCTTTGTGCCCCCCCAGGGTGCCGTGTGCCGCTATGTGCGGTTGTGACAAGAAAGGACTTTGAGATGTGGCTTTTGCGGGGGAACTCGGAGGTGTACGATGAATATGTGGCGGGGCAGAAGGGAGCACAATGAAAGGTGGAGGAGGGGGTGGGGGTGGATGGGGTGTAGGCTCATGTACTTGGCCTTTAATAGACTGCAATCTGGGAAAGCCATCGGGAGCAAGGTGTGCTTTCACCAGATGGTGAGACATGGGAGGAAAACCACCTTACTCCAAATTTTCTAGGTCCATCTGGCTGGATTTGCGTTTTGGAAATGGGGAAACGCCATCCGTGCAATTGGCAGGTATCATTCCATCAAATCGTTCTCTAATTTGAGGGTTAAGTGGAAGTCTAATCTTAAAATAATGGTTTACATTCGCATAGCTTTTGTTTTTGCCAGTGCACACTGTTTTAACGGGGCTCTTTTTTGGTAACCCGGCCTTCCCAAACTGATGGTGTCCACCTAGCGCTAAAAAAAACATGACCTTCGCGCACAGTTTAGACAGACTGTCAAGCTGTCGTTGGCGGAACACGATGAATGCCGGCGAGACTGCGGGGGGTGCAATAGCTAAAGATGAGGCGAGGTCAAAGGTCAATGGCACTGGATGGAAAAGATGGTTTCTGAGGGGATTTCTTCATTTTTTTTGGTTGTCTGTGCGGAGTTTGAACCTATTCTGTTACTTATTTGCGCAAGTGCATTGGGAGATGGCATTCCTGCAACTATATACCACAATGAATAGCTGATAAATATTATTCCTGGAGTATTTTCCTCAATCTGCACTATTTTTGCATGTCAGGGGGACGTTTGGAGTCAATTCGGACTTGCTGACAAACGCGAAGGAACCCACACGTTGATGAATACTGAATACTAAATCGGCACGGCTGTGTGATTGGCAGGTAAATGTTGTCCATCTCTCACCTTTCACCTCTGAGATGAACCAAAATGGAATCCACAGGGAATGCAAGCGTGATTCAATGGCCGCCCGCTACCCTGCATTGCAGTGCCTTCGCATAGAAACATCTGAGTTTTTTCTCCTTGGAAGCAAGTACCCATACAACTTGAAATTTAATCGGGAATTGGAAAATATGATTTAGAACGGCATTCCCGAATTTGTTCGGGTTTTGGTTTTTCATTTGGTGGTGCCGATAAAGCGCTAATCAGACCTGGCAATGTTTTTTCCCTTTCACGAAGGGGCAGCGTTTGCCTTTTGTCCATGTTAGGGCTTTGTCAGAGCTTCAGCTGTTGTTGAAGCGCTATATAAATCAATATGTGTGTATTGTATTGTATTGTATTGTATTTGGTACAGCCACCCAAATTTCAAGCTCAGCTAACTCCAATGCGGGTCATGCAATTTGAGTGAAAATGACAAAAACCCTGGCATTGAAGTGGACACGTGAATGAGTGAAGGACTACAGTCGAGTTAGTTCACAGCAAAATTGCAAAGAAGAGAAAAACCACCTTGACGTTGTTTCTTTGTTGGAACGGTGAACTAACTGTACTTATAAATTTAGAATCATCATTAGTGTCACGTTTCGGTTTGCAACCAATGGGTGGCACTGTCGGGCCCCGCCTGTAGTTTCACAGGTGTTGGTCGTTTTAATCAGTGGCAGTTAAAATGATTCCTGGCATGACCATTCAGTGTCAGGTCATTGTTTGTTTCACCGTGTCAGGTTTGTTTCACCTTACTCATGTTTTTGTTTGTTACTTTGGACTTTTGTTTTCTGATGAATTTGTCGTTTGAGATTGTGTTCCTGCTGACTTTATTTAATACAATTTGTCAAATACAACCTGCTCCTCCCTACTGCCTTCATTTTTGGGGTCCATCACCACTGCCACCTTGCAAATCGTAACAATTAGTTCATTTTAAATTTTGTCAACTTGAACTAGCTTCCGTAGAAAATGAACTTTTCCAATAATGGTAGTTGCAGTAAAGTAAGTTTTGATTGTTTGTCATTTTGGCACCACTATTGGTAACTTTATGCTCACGTTTCCCACCACCTTGAGCTTCGTGATCAAATAAATATGAATTTATACAAGACCACCACCCTCAATTGACCAGAATAGCAACTCAAAGTTACAATGGCTTCCCAGTTAGTTTCCTTCTAAGGCTGATCAAACATTTTTGTGTCCTTTGAACAGTGTGACTTTACTGGTCCTGCAAACGACTTAGCATGTGTCCACTGACTGCTTAATGACAGGCGTCACAGCTTTAAGCGACACATTTGAGCGCTTAAAAAGCACACAGTGTTGCAAATAATGGTGTTCCACCATTATTTTGCCACCCAGTGATTCAAACCAACTTCCTCCTGCATCAAAGTTTCCACCTGCTACCCTCATATTTGCATTTATTGCGCAGTTTTTCTGAACGGAAGATTTCTAATTAGCAGTCACACAAGTCCTTACTTTGATGAGGAGCCGGAACACACTCTCTCAACCGCTAATGAAACAAATTAAAGGCCATACTTGTGTGCATTTAGGTATACACCCTGATCATAGAATGAAGAAATATCCATTGCTTTGGCCATATGTGCATAAAAAGGGGCAAATGATGGTGCAAATGAAGAAAAGAAGAGGTAACATTAAAAGTGGTGTTACCTTTAGCACAGATTAGCTCCAAAATAGGAGAACAAGAGTTTGTAAAAAAGTGATTTTATAGCCCATGCGTTATTTCTAAAGACTTAAATTGAGATGATGTAAGCACGTTTGCATACAAACCGTTTTATACTTAAAGAAATCAACTTCTCAATTAAATTTTATGGTAGAGGTTTGTACTTAAGGGAAAAACGGTAATTCAATTAGGGTCCGCTTTAATGGCTAAACCTTATTGGGAAAATGCATTATGTGAATTGAGGGAGGCAAAGTGTGTGAGAGGTAAAATCCGAATGGCCAAAACAGCGGAAGGAGATATTGAAGAAGTGATGATGGAGGGACAAAGAAGGCGTGGAGGGAGCAATGGATGGATGGATTCAATGTCCAAACAATCTCAGTCTGGCCTCTCTAACTTTCTCTCCAAAGCCTCTAATGTGAGTTGTCCCTCTAATATATTCATTCCTGATCCTATCCAACCGCAGAGGGTTCTATCTTATGGAAACATGATCACAACTACTGTATGTCCCACTGTGCAAAGAAGACTCTTTTATCCTGCGTGGAGGAAATCAAAACCAGGATGGCACAACATTTCTTCATGGTCCATGCACTTTATATCCAGCAATGTCAGTTTTAAAGTGCTCTATAAACACAGTTAAATTGAGAGTTGCGAATACATTTGGGAAATGGTGAAGAACACTGCAAGATTCCAAACAAAAAATCCTACTGGACCATCCGCACCCTGCCCACCACCTTTTCTAGCAACTCCCCTCAGGCAGGCGCTACCGATCCATGTGCACCAAATCCAGCAGACATTTAAATAGCTTCTTCCTCCAAGCTATTAACTCTCTACACAGTAACCCAAATAGAACTGTATAGTGCCTCCATTTTTCTTGTGATGATACTAGTGCAGCGTGTTCGACCGGAGACAAATTCCTTGTGGGTTCTACATACTTGGCAATAGAGATGATTCTGATTCTGAAATGGAATAAAATGGAAGGATGGAGTGATAAATGGTGCGACATCTAGAGTGAGGAAGGCGGAGCCTCTGGAGGGAGCGAGTCATTACTTGGAGTGAGGCAGCTAGGATGGATGGAGGTATGGATGGATGTATGAACGGAGGCACGAGGATCGAGGAGTGGGGGCAGAGGGGTTACATGGGTAGATGCACGGACAAAGGAAAGATTTCGGACGGATAACCAAAGAACTTGCACGGTGAATATATGCATCGATGGATGCGAGAATGCCATGTGTAGGAATAGATAAATAGTGAGGGCAATGGAGCGAGTGGAAGCAAGACATCAAGTTAAACATCGAGATGGATTGAGAGAGAGAAAGGTAGGTCAGTAAATAGATACATCGATGTAAAATTTTACATGAACACAGATTAAAGAATGTCTTCAGTTCATTGGCCCAGCTCCTTGGCGGGCCCCCCTTGTAAATAATGACTTTAGCAGAGCGAGCCGAGCGAGGCAACAGAGGAGAACATGGCAAAAGGAGGACAGATGAAATGTGGAGGTCAGGAATGAAGAGGAGGGAGGATGTAATAAGAGCAGCTGGAAACCAAGGGGGAAAGGAAAGCGTTTGGAAGTTGAAGAAGGAATTTTGATGATACAAACACAAGCAGTACACAGAGCCAGACTGCCTTCTTGTGTCTTTACCAGGGTACTGGTTGCGGTCCAGGTCTTGACCTCCTCGCAGGGTGAAGCCGTAACCAGGGAGGCCGCCAGTGCTGGCGGAAGCCGCTTTCAGCTCCTGGCTCAGAGTGAGGCCTTGCGTCGTTGCATCTCTGCGTCCGTTAAAGATCAATACTCGTCCGCCGCCATCGTCTCCGCCAAACGGACAACCGACCGCCACGTCTGGGAGATGACACACATGCACATGGTATAGACATCAATGCGGCTCCGGTGCCTTTGAGAGCAAAGTCAGGGAAAACTTTCCAATTGACCCTTGTCTAGCTGCACCCATGACAATCTCAGTCAGCTCTTCAGCATCCTTTCAATTCATTGCCAGATTAGTTATTTATTCTTCTGATGGATTTAAGTCTTTGCAGGTATTCTAGTATCTGAGCCAGTTTGGATGTTGAAATCTCATCCCAACTGTTTTTGGATTTGGCTGTGGCATAAAATACGACTAAAATGATACTAGCATATATCCACTATTCCAGTTTACGCTCACAAAAAAAAAAACATGCCTGGTACGTTCATTGGGCACTCAAAATTGTTTTGGGGCGTGAGTGTGCGAGAATGGTTATTCGTCTATGCCCTGCGATTGGTTGACAACTGGTACAGAGTCCACAAAGTTCTTTCTGCATCACTCTGTTTTTTTTCTCTCTGCCACTAGAACGCTAACTTATTCCCAAAAATCCCGAACAATATTTCAATGAAGTCCTCAATGATGATAATCTAAACCATGGTGTCAAAGTGAAGTCCCGGGGGCAAAATCTGGCACACCACATCATTTTGTTCGGCCCTTCAAAGCAAATTGAACTTTTGAATTCCATGATGCTTGCTAAAGTCTGAACCAAAATGTCAAATTATCATATGTAAACCACAATAAAAGTCAATCTTCTTGACTTCAGATTAGAAAAATTGTTATTCATTGATTTGTTGTGTGTTCTGTATGTACTATGTGGAGGGGATGAAATATTCTAATGGCTTCCCCAAATTCTTAACAGCCACCGAGAGCGAACTATAACTACAATGTGGCCCACAGCAAAAAATGAGTTTGAAAAAGCTCTGGGAGGAATGATAAAAACGAATTCTTTCAATTTTGCAGAAAGTCCAGTTAAGCGTTTTTGTCTTCATGATTAGCCAACTGTCTTGTGACACTTGCTCCGTATATTTCGGAAAAACGTAGGAGCCCCACTGATCTTATTCAAATCTCGGTAGGACAACAGGTAGGCACGTTTCCATAAAAGGTCAAACTATTACCTCAGACTACTGGCACACATATCTGTAAAAACACACACAAGTAGCTGCCCCCATAAAAAAAAATTGAATATGCAGTCAAGGTTTGGTAGATATTTGCATGAACCAACACAAGAGAACGACCCGAACTTGTAATGCATAAACACGCCGAGACATCCTGTTTGTCCCCCAACCTCCCCCCCGACCCCCAGCATAAGTCAGTCTAAACAAGTAATTCCACGTGAAGCAGACTGGAGGAGAGTGGATAAATGCGTCCATGTGTGTATACCGCATACGCTGTATGGACAGTATATATTGTGTGTGTAAGTTGCCGTGCGCCTGTAGTTGTCAAAAAACTAAAGCATGTGCAAAAAAAAGAAGATACAGTAAAGTCTCGTTATATCGATATTCAAGGGAGTCCGAAAAAATATCGATATAACCGGGACTATCGATATATCCGATATCGATATAACGAGACTTTACTATATATATATATATATTTTTTTTGTATGTATGTATGTATGTATACATACATACATATATGTGTATCTATCTATCTATCTATCTATCTATCTATCTATCTATCTATCTATCTATCTATATATATATATATATATATACATGCCTAATATATATATATATATATATATATATATATATATATATATATATATATATATATATATATATATATATATATATATATACACACCATTTATGTACCCATATATAAATGTATATATAGGTATAGATAGATACATAGATTAATAGATACGTAGCTAGAGAGATAGCTACCTAGCTATAGAGAGATAGCTACCTAGCTAGAACGACAATTACTCCTTTTTGGACAGCAATATATATCGTATTTAGAAAAATAAAGATATATGCAGTATATAGCAAGCTAAAAATGTTCCTGCTGTAGCTTCTTCTTTTCCTTTCGACTTTTCCCTTAGCTAAATGCTTATAAATGCTGTAACCAAGATCAAAATCTTAATTTTAAAGAAAAAAGTTTCATTCAGCAAAATTAATCATGCTAGCTATCGAGCAAGCTTGTTATCTAGCTAGCTGAAGAATTAGATAAAGACTTTGATCTCAGTTACAGCATTTATAAGCATTTAGCTACAGCAGTAACATTTTTAGCCAGCTATATACTACATAGATCTTTAAAATTTTTGTAAGTACGATATATATTGCTGTCCAAAATGTCATATGCAATATGAGTACAAAATCCACACAATTCATACAATGTTGAACACCGCAATGATGTCACAGTCATCACCTCGGTCAGTATGAGTGATGTTGACAGGAAGTTAATCGAGATGATTAAAAATAAAAACACATGGCCCCATAAGACCCTCAACTCAGCTGCACTCAACCGGTTTAAACAGCTGATTCTAAACAAAACATGACAATGATCGCAAACGTGGACATTTTCCTTTCTTAGAAGAAAGTACATAACGCTGTGATGACATCTGCCAGTGATTACATGCTGATGGGGAAAAAAATGGGACATATAGGTATGTTTTTGTACACTGAAAGTTTGACATATGCGAAAACAAGTCACTGACAACCCAGATTGCGATGTCTCCATGACGATCGTCATGTCATGCCAAATAATGAAATCACAAAGGCGGGCATGCGCTCATTAGATTGAAAAAAAAAAAAAAAACACATATGTCACTAAGAGCTTCGTCAAGAGCCCCTGAGGAGGCTGTCGCATTTTGACAGACAGCTTGATGTGATTTACATGTACGTTGCCTACCAGTGGAAACGACGCTATTGATCCACCGGTTATTGATCGAATAGTCGACGGGGGTGACGAGCGCATGAACAGACTGTAATAATTCAAACATAAATCACTCAGATTGATGGCCTCCGCTCCGTGGCCATCATATCCAAGCTGGTGCGCATGTGTGGGAGTCCAATCAGTGTGAGGATAAAACCAAACATACAGATGAGAAATGAACTCAGGGTTCCAGGAGGAGAATTCATTCCCAGATGATTTCTATCTGCAGGCACATGTGGCAAGTTAAAAATAACTTGCTCAGACAACAAGGTTTGAACTTTGGAGATCATGGGCGGAAACGTGTTCACGCAGACGACCTTTCATCGCGTGACTTCCTGACTGGACCGAGAGCGTTTATGTTGAAGCTTTTGATGGGATTTCCTCTGTCAAAGACCAAGCAGTCCAGAATGTACAGGAAATGCAGAACAATAAAAAAAAGATGGAGCTGTCATCAGATTTACCTCTGTCCAAAATAGTCGGACTGGATTCCCTTTTGCGCCTATTTAAATCTGTGTACCACTCTGAAACTGTAAACAGCCAATCATTCAGCTTTGTAGAACTCTCCAAACTGAAACAATGGCTGGAGGTTGAAACCGGGGGAGTGACTTTATGTTTATTATTACGATTCCAAAAAAAGACCAACATTCTAAATTAGCCCTGACCAGATTTTCAGTTTAACCGAGACTAACTAAAACCAAAATAGTAAAATAATTCAAGCGCCAGGGGGATAAAATGAGAATTAGTGCAGGAACGCAAGATGAGACAGCATCAGTGGGTGAGGCCATCTTTGTCGAAAAGTGACGAGCACATCATTTTAAATGTTTCCTTCTTTCGCTATGTGACTTCAGACTGACGTGTGTCCAAAAAAATCAATTGGTTTTTAAAATTAAAATAATAAAAACCTAAATAAACTTGAAATAGATCGGCCAATGTAATTGGTTTATAGAAGATTCTCTGTGTCATTCAATGTACAGTACTTAGTTTTTATATTATATTATATTATATTATATTATATTATATTATATAATTATATAAAAAATATTTTATTATTAATAATCTAGGTAGTATATTATAAAATTATATAAATAATTATATTATAATATAATTATTATACTATATATTAATAAGTATAGTTATTATATTTATTTAGTGCACACTTTTCATCTAATAAAATACAACATATGTTTTACAGAAATGACAACAAAACATTAAAATAACACAAAAATCTATACAAAAAAAAACCCCAAACACTCATCATGTGAATACAAGCCCACCAATACGAATGGCTTTGTTGAAAAAAAAAACATTAAAAATTAAAATGATTTTTTAAGGTGTTTTTATTATATATATTTTTTCGGAATAGGACATAATGTCTTGAGAATCAAAAGTATCGCAATGTATGTTTTGTTGTAACGATTTAACCTTTCTACCTGTCACACGGGTGTCACTATCTATATATATATATATATATATATATATATATATATATATATATATATATATATATATATATACACACACCATTTATGTACCCATATATAAATGTATATATAGGTATAGATAGATACATAGATTAATAGATACGTAGCTAGAGAGATAGCTACCTAGCTATAGAGAGATAGCTACCTAGCTAGAACGACAATTACTCCATTTTGGACAGCAATATATATCGTATTTAGAAAAATAAAGATATATGCAGTATATAGCAAGCTAAAAATGTTCCTGCTGTAGCTTCTTCTTTTCCTTTCGACTTTTCCCTTAGCTAAATGCTTATAAATGCTGTAACCAAGATCAAAATCTTAATTTTAAAGAAAAAAGTTTCATTCAGCAAAATTAATCATGCTAGCTATCGAGCAAGCTTGTTATCTAGCTAGCTGAAGAATTAGATAAAGACTTTGATCTCAGTTACAGCATTTATAAGCATTTAGCTACAGCAGTAACATTTTTAGCCAGCTATATACTACATAGATCTTTAAAATTTTTGTAAGTACGATATATATTGCTGTCCAAAATGTCATATGCAATATGAGTACAAAATCCACACAGTTCATACAATGTTGAACACCGCAATGATGTCACAGTCATCACCTCGGTCAGTATGAGTGATGTTGACAGGAAGTTAATCGAGATGATTAAAAATAAAAACACATGGCCCCATAAGACCCTCAACTCAGCTGCACTCAACCGGTTTAAACAGCTGATTCTAAACAAAACATGACAATGATCGCAAACGTGGACATTTTCCTTTCTTAGAAGAAAGTACATAACGCTGTGATGACATCTGCCAGTGATTACATGCTGATGGGGAAAAAAATGGGACATATAGGTATGTTTTTGTACACTGAAAGTTTGACATATGCGAAAACAAGTCACTGACAACCCAGATTGCGATGTCTCCATGACGATCGTCATGTCATGCCAAATAATGAAATCACAAAGGCGGGCATGCGCTCATTAGATTGAAAAAAAAAAACACATATGTCACTAAGAGCTTCGTCAAGAGCCCCTGAGGAGCCTGTCACATTTTGACAGACAGCTTGATGTGATTTACATGTACGTTGCCTACCAGTGGAAGCGACGCTATTGATCCACCGGTTATTGATCGAATAGTCGACGGGGGTGACGAGCGCATGAACAGACTGTAATAATTCAAACATAAATCACTCAGATTGATGGCCTCCGCTCCGTGGCCATCATATCCAAGCTGGTGCGCATGTGTGGGAGTCCAATCAGTGTGAGGATAAAACCAAACATACAGATGAGAAATGAACTCAGGGTTCCAGGAGGAGAATTCATTCCCAGATGATTTCTATCTGCAGGCACATGTGGCAAGTTAAAAATAACTTGCTCAGACAACAAGGTTTGAACTTTGGAGATCATGGGCGGAAACGTGTTCACGCAGACGACCTTTCATCGCGTGACTTCCTGACTGGACCGAGAGCGTTTATGTTGAAGCTTTTGATGGGATTTCCTCTGTCAAAGACCAAGCAGTCCAGAATGTACAGGAAATGCAGAACAATAAAAAAAAGATGGAGCTGTCATCAGATTTACCTCTGTCCAAAATAGTCGGACTAAATTCCCTTTTGCGCCTATTTAAATCTGTGTACCACTCTGAAACTGTAAACAGCCATTCATTTAGCTTTGTAGAACTCTCCAAACTGAAACAATGGCTGGAGGTTGAAACCGGGGGAGCGACTTTATGTTTATTATTACGATTCCAAAAAAAGACCAACATTCTAAATTTAGCCCTGACCAGATTTTCAGTTTAACCGAGACTAACTAAAACCAAAATAGTAAAATAATTGAAGCGCCAGGGGGATAAAATGAGAATTAGTGCAGGAACGCAAGATGAGACAGCATCAGTGGGTGAGGCCATCTTTGTCGAAAAATGACGAGTACATCATTTTAAATGTTTCCTTCTTTCGCTATGTGACTTCAGACTGACGTGTGTCCAAAAAAATCAATTGGTTTTTAAAATTAAAATAATAAAAACCTAAATAAACTTGAAATAGATCGGCCAATGTAATTGGTTTATAGAAGATTCACTGTGTCATTCAATGTACAGTACTTAGTTTTTATATTATATTATATTATATTATATTATATTATATTACAGTAAAGTCTCGTTATATCGATATCAGTTATATCGATAGTCCCGCTTATTACGATACTATTTCTATGCACGCACGGAGAAAATTACATGCGCGCAGGGTCGGATATATCGATAGTCCCGGTTATATCGATATTTTTCGGACTCCCTAGAATATCGATATAACGAGACTTTACTGTATATTATATTATATTATATTATATTATAAATAATTATTTTATTATTAATAATCTAGGTAGTATATTATAAAATTATATAAATAATTATATTATATAATTAATTAAATAATTATATTATAATATAATTATTATACTATATATTAATAAATATAGTTATTATATTTATTTAGTGCACACTTTTCATCTAATAAAATACAGAAATGACAACAAAACATTAAAGTAACACAAAAATCTATACAAAAAAAACCCCACTCATCATGTGAATACAAGCCCACCAATACGAATGGCTTTGTTGAAAAAAAATTATTAAAAATTAAAACGATTTTTTAAGGTGTTTTTATTATATATATTTTTTCGGAATAGGACATAATGTCTTGAGAATCAAAAGTATCGCAATGTATGTTTTGTTGTAACGATTTAACCTTTCTACCTGTCACACGGGTGTCAAAATCACTTTATATTTAGGCCAGTATTTTCTCGATTGGCGGAAATCCTGCATCGCGCTACCAATGTTGGTAAATTCACAGTCAAGGTCAGGCTCTGCAAATCAGGCAAAGGGAGGGCTGCGCCGCTGTGGGAGTCATCACAGCCATGTTCAATCATGGCCAATCAAAGTGGCTCTGTACACACCCGTAAAAAAAATGTGTAGCTGCATCGAGAGCAGTTGTCAATAAGGCATAGTTCCTCCATTTTTGTCTTATCCCATTAGATTAGTTTGGTACTAACGTCTGGTGAGAACAGGCTCCATTGGATAAATTTGACAAAATACATCATTTTTGCTTCCAATCCTATAAACAAACCCGCATGAACGCTAAACCTCACAAGGAAATTGGCTACTAAAGATTCTTTGTATTATCAACGTAATAATGCTAACAATAACAGGGTCAAGTTTTGTTATTATCCGCCACTTCTGCATCAGCCTCAAGACAAAAATGGCAAAAATGGCGATAGAATGTGAGGAGGAGCTGTTATTTCTTCCCTACTGCATTTGTTTGCGATACTCAGATAAATTTCACCCATTTTAACCCTTTCAGAGCCCCCACGGTGGACATCTGATCATACATGAATTTATCATTTTTGGTGCGTTTTGCTTTTCTACTTCTTCCTTTCCTTTCCTCTTACTTTCATCACTTTGCTGCTGTAAAATGTAAATTTCTACACTATGAGACTAATAAAGGCTAATCCAATCCAAATATGTGTCCACTCCAATGCCAGGATTTTTGTCATTTTCACTCAAATTGCAGGATCCACAGAATATTGAGTTTGAGGACTAAAATAGATACATAAAATAATAAATACATAAATAAAAATTCATTGAATAAATTTGGGAATGGCAGTGAATGAGTTAATATCCCATGTATCGTTTCTTACCGTTGTATCCGTCGTTATTAACGTCTCCCAGCGGTGCTATGGCTGTGCCGAAGCGACCAAAAGTGTACGTCCCAGTCAGAGCGACGGGCGTATAGAAGTTAAGCGGTGCCTTCTGAAGGTACAAGTACACCCTCCCCACTTCTTTGGGTTTGCTTTCCATCTCCCTTTCCATGTAGAGAGGAGCTCCGACCAGAACATCATCCATCCTGTATGAGCAAGTTGGATTTAAGACAAATACAATGCGTACATCTGATACATGCAAATGACAGCTCACCTACCCATCTCCGTTCAGGTCGGTTACAGCCACTGAATAGCCAAAATAAGAAGCCATCTGAAGAACAAATGATTTAGTTTTACTCCTTCGTGCTTTCTACTATCTGTGTGACCGTTTTATTTTCCTGTGTATGATAGTTGTTCATGTTAAGCGCTTTGTTACAGCTTCAGCTGTTTTTAAAGCGCTATATAAATCAATATGTACTGTATTGTACAGACACTCCCCTACTTACGAACATTCTAGTCACGAACAATTGTACATAAAAACATTTTTTAGTAACATATATAGAGTTCTCTCCAGTTGTACACGTTCATATCCTTATAGAGAATATATTTTATTAAATGTTTATTTTTTAGTACAAACCAATACAGGTTACTCTCACGTTTCGGTTTGCGACCAACAGGTGGCACTGTAGGGCCCTGCCTGCAGCTGCACAGGTGTTGGTTGTTTTAATCAATGGCATTTAAAAGGACTCCCGGAGCAACCATGGAGTGTCGGGTCATTGTTTGATTCACCCTGGCAGATTTATTTCATCTTCTCATATTTTACTCATGGTTTTGTTTGCTACTTTGGACCTTTCTGTTCTGATGACTTTGTTGTTTGAGATTTTGTTCCTGCTGACTTTATTTAATAGAATTTGCTCCTCCCTCCTGCCTGCTTTTCTGGGGTCCACCACCACCTTGCAAATTGTGACAGTTACTTATACAAGCCTTAAACATACTTATATAAATCTTAAACATACCTATATAAGCCTTAAACATACATTCCTTAAAAAAATATAGCACTGAAGCAACTTACGAAGAAATTCACCTTACAAACGACCGTTCGGAAAGTATCTAGTTCGTAAGTAGGGGAGCGTCTTGTATTGTAATGTACGTAATGACGTTTATTCATACACATCGACAAGACAGAGGCATCATTTAAAGCCAAATGACTTCCTAACCTGTTCTCCCGTGAAATTTTGGATGAAGGTCAGGTTGGTGGAATTGATCATCACAACCTAAAAGAAGCAAAAGGGACCAATTTTGATGACTCTGCTCTTTTTGTCCTTACCGCACAGTAAACCAGACAAACAAAACAATACACACAGAAAAAAATAAAAGACTACAGCCCACACCACAAAGCTGAAATACCCGTTCTTTTTTATGTCGCCCTCCCCCATGACAGTCCTTCACGTTCCCCTTCAGCCCCCCCCCTATTCTCACCCCCCCCCACCTTCCCCTAAAAGTAACCCTGCTTGTGGGGAGAGATGGAGGGGGAGGCTGAGAATTCCTTCATAAGACCTAAAATAACAACCACATGGGGACAGCCGGGGGGGCTTAACACACACACACACACACACACACGCATACACACACGGGAGGATACAGCTCGACCCACTCGCAGATGTTGCAAAGACACACTAACCCGAGATTGATTTGCAAACAGAAAGACAGATGAGGATACATACAAATATCACATTCTTAAACGTTAAATGCTCACTTTTCCCAACGGGAAAGTTGTCCGGGATACAAAAACAATCACCCAGCAGCCGTGTTTATTTTCTCCAAGCTCTCAAACAAACGCGCTTGTCGCTGCTTGGAATTGAAGCGGATTTACGTTGGGACAGGAGATGTGAGAAAATCTCTTTCGTCAATGGATGCTTCAGGTTCGTGTTTGCTTTCAACATTTAGCTTGTAGCAGACGCGCACATTCCACCATGACGTCCCTGATCCACTGGTGAAAAGGATGCTTTGATGCTTTCCTCTGTTATCTCGAACTGCTTCATACAACAAAGAGGGTGCAGAAAGTGCTTAAGAATGAATGACTGTGTCTTTGTGTCTTGTTATTTTGTTACTTTTTGTTCTTTTGACTTCAAGATGGCGCCGGGAGAGTGTCTGCCTTTCCAGCAGCTCCTCTATTTTGTTTTACGACTTCTTTCTTTCCTTTAATCTTCCTTCCATAACTTTGCTGCTGTGAAATGTACATTTCCCCACTGTGAGACTAAAAAAGGCTAATCCAATCCAATCCAATCCCAACAGTGTTGAAGTATATGTGTGTGTGTACTTTGAATGCACTGTGATTGCGGGTTAATGCAAAGGGGGTCGTGGTTGTGAAGGCGGATTGGTGGGGTGACGTGGGGTCAGCGCCCTCCGCATACGGCGGAAGCAGTGTATCATTAGGGAAGACGGACGCAGTCAGCCCCGAGGACAAGTTCCCATCAGAGCTCAATTAGAACGTCAGAGCGAGCAAGGTGGCTGCCCGAATGGCACTCAGACTCGTGCTTCTCTCCGCTTTGACATGCTAGCTTCGGAAATGTTGACGATGCTTCTGATCTAAAATCAGAGTCCATGTATTGTCCCCCAGCTTCAATAAAAAGACCGACTCCTGATGTTGTTGTTGTCATGAAGATAATGGTGGAGGCGCAGGGTGCCTTGTAACACGCTGATATGACTGTGGTATAATCTGGAAACGGTTTCCCCATCCGTTTGTCACACAGTCGCACCAGCGGCGTAACACGGGTTGCAGGCGCCAGGGTGAGTCAAGTATTTGTGGCCCCCTTTAACCCTTTGTTGCACCGCATCCATCCTGGATCTGAACCGCTTTATCCTCATGAGGCTCGCAGGGGGGGTGCTGGGTTCGATCCCAGATGATTTTGGGCAAAAGGTGGGGTATATTCACAACTTGCTGCAGGCCAATCGCGGGCCACGCACTAATGAACAACCATCTGTGCTCGCAATGACACCTAAAGACGATTTAATGTGCCATTAACTCATTCACTGCCTTACAATGTGCAAAAATGAGGATCCACAGAATATTAAATTTAAGGAAAACGTAAACATTCAATGCATCGTAAGAAACCTTAGACTCTCTTCTTTCATCAGAAAAAGTGAATTAATTCCTAAATTATATGGCTCTGGAGTTATGTGAGCTTGAAATGGGGGCGGCTGTACAGTGCAAAAATGTGTCCACTCCAGTGCCAGGGTTTTTGTCATTTTCACTTAAATTGCAGGACCCACAGAATATTGCGTTTTAGGACTACATAAACATTCAATTCAGCGTAATAAACCTTAGATTCTCTTCTTTCATCAGGAAAAAAAAGTTAATTCCTAAATTACATGGGTCTGGAGTTATATGAGTTTGAAATGGGGGCATCTGTACAAAATACAATATAATACATATTGCTTATAAAGTATATTTTGAGTTTACTTAGTTGTACAAAAGGCAAATGCTGCACCCTCGCGGGAAGGAAAAACTTTGGCGGAGGTCTGACCAGCGCTTTATCTGCAACCCCTCCGCAAGACGTTTTTCTACTTCCTCCTTTTCTTTCCTCTTGCTTTCATCACTTTGCTGTTGTGAAACAAACATTTCTCCACTGCGAGACTAATTAAGGCTAATACAATACAATCCTCGGCAAAAATCTATTTTTGGGCATTTCATGAAAAATAATATATTGTAAATATCTCAAGTGCTAATACTAAAAGCATTGAGATGATTACAAAATAAAATGTTTGGAGCATTTTATGCAGTGAGACACTTCCACCCCCCTTCACCACAACCGCCCTTAGGGGGGGTTTGCACATAAGTTCAAGGGTCATTTAAAGGCACCAAAGACACTTTGATCGTAAACGTTCTCAACTTATTGTATAATTTCCTTGCCAAATCCTTGCAAAAACACACCAACCTCAATTATTTTGTTTTTGCATTCCGGTTTCCATACTCACATATCCAGAGTTTTGTGCTCCTCGTGGTACTCCGGCTAGGAGCTCTGAAAAAGAATCAAAAGTGGGGCTTGAATTCTCACACATTTGGGAAAGACTTATAATCAAAGATGGAGGTTTGTGAAATGATTTCGATTTTGAAAAGTACACTGAATGTGAGAAAAAAAAAGAGTTGAGGACACGTTGAATAATCGGCTGTTGTCTTAGTGACAGACGACTTGCGTTGCAATTACCAGCCTGAGGAATCACAGACAGTTTTCCTGTCGTCCTGCTCTTCTCTTTCACCACAAGGTCTGCACCACTTCCCCGCCCTGTTAGAACTTTTACGATCATTTCGTGAAAATAAATAAATAAATAAATAAACAACTCAAAAGACCAACGCTAGCCGCTCACCAAACCACTTGCACCTAAATGCTGGTGTAACTTTGAAGACTGTTTAACATATGTTGTGCTGGAGGGCCTTTGAGTCGGGGTATTGAAAAAAAAAATCCCACTAAATGGTAATTAGCAAAGAGGCGCCGATTGATGGGGCGTATAAAATGGAGGCAATGACATTGGCGGAAATGTCCAAAGAGGAAGCCCTAAAACAGACAACATTTCGTCAACAATGCAACTTTCTTTTGGTCTTTATTGACGACCCCTGGGCGTCATACTGAATGAGAGACGCCATTTTGTAAATGTCTAATCGATAAAAGAGTTTCTGGATTGAACTCAAATCACCAGCAAAAATAGGATGACGTTTAATATACACACACACTGTGTCTTTTTATAATCTTAAAATTGCATAGTTTAGATCACAGGTGTCCAGTCAAGGCCTGGCGTCCCGATCTAGCCCGTTGCATTATTTAATTCGGCCCGCGAAAGCAAATCAAGCATGTCAAGTGCCACCATGATGCTTGCTAAAGTCTGAACCAAAATGTCAAATTGTCGTACGTCACAGATGTCAAACTGAAGGCCCGGGGGCCAAATCTGGCCCGCCACATCATTTTATTCGGCCGGCAAAAGCAAATCAAGCATTTCCAGTTCCATGATGCTTGCTAAAATTTGAACCAAAATTTCAAATTGTCCCATGTAAACCACAATAACCGTCATTATTTTAGACGTCAAATTTGAAAACTAGTTATTCATTAATTTGTTGTGCGCTCTGTATGTAATATGTGGAAGGGATGAAACATATCAATGGCTTCCCCAATTCATAACGCCCCCCGAGAGGAAACTGTAACTACAACGACGCAAAAAATTACTTTGACATCCTTCAGTTGAGTTGATCCAAATCAAGGGTGTCAAAGTTTACGAGGGACAATTTGAAATGTTGGTTCACACTTTAGCACGCATCATAGAATTTCCCAAGTTTGATTTGCTTTCGCGGCCCGAATATAATGATGTGGTGGGCCAGATTTGGCCCCCGGGACTTGACTTTGACACCTGTGCTTTAGATCACATAGTGCTGCTGTTTTGGGTAGCAAATGATGATAACAGAGATTAACAGAGATCGGCGGAGCAGTTTACTATTTATTGCCCAAATGTGAGTTCGATATATACACTAAGATCATTAAATGTACTTTTATTTCATGCAGTTTCTCTCATTAATTTTTTTATTAAATTTTCTTTTATTATTCCCCTCCCCGCACCCTCATGAAATTTTCATTTTCAAAAAACCCAGATGATCCGCCCATTTTCCTTTCAGATGAAATCCTACAAAATCCACCCAGCATTGGCTCATTAGACATTTTGTTCAAGTCCAGGAGAAACACAAAACCTGCAGAGGTCTGCGAAGTCTGACACTAATCATTCTAATCAGTCAAAGTGGAACTCAGGAAATCCCGTTATCAGTAATTCCCAAAGACGTGTCCCCCTTCAGGAGGTCGCGACCCAGACAATTCAGAGACAGTTCTCATTATTGCCTGTAAGTTTGGAGCTGCGCATTGTCACCCAGCTGTGCGCTCGCTCCCTTTCGGTCACCCGATCACATGCCACAGTGATGTTAGCATCTCAAGTGGCAAAGAGACAAGTTGTCGTTTTTGGTGCTGCTTATGTTCTTGGTTTCTCACCTTGTTCGGAATCACCGGTGAACTCCCCCACGGCAACAGAGTAACCTAGAAGGAAAGATTAGCATTGCGAAAGTTGCCTAACCTGTTTTGCCTGAGCAGGCTATTGTATGAACGATCCAAATTGAACCTCACACCACCAGACCGGTTTAATGAAGGATTTTGTTGTTTTATAAGAATCGCCTCTTTTACCCCCCTTTCAAACCATCTATGTTCTTTCGCTAAGATTTTAACCTCATTGTCGTCAAATGAGTGGTTAGTAGCTTTTAGGTGCAAATGTACTGCCGATTGAGGCCCACTAGTATTATCCCTGCGATGTTGATAAAGTCTTTTTTTGAGAATTTGTTGAGTCTCCCCAATGTACTGCTCTTTACAATTTTCATTCTTACAATGTATGGAATAAACTACATTACTTTGTTTTTCATTTGGTAGCCTATCTTTTGGATGCACTAATTTTTGCCTTAACGTGTTTATCGGTTTGAAATAAGTAGGAATTTTATGTTGCCAAAGGACTCTTTGTAATTTTTCAGAAACTCCTGCAATGTACGGTACTGCTACTCCTCTCCTTTTAGAATCTTGAGAATTATTGGTTTCGTTCGCTATTCTTTCTTTCTGACATTTGTTGAATGACCACTGAGGGTACCCACAGTTAGTGAGTGCTCTCCTGATATGTTTTGACTCCTTTTCTCTACCTTCAGTGCTAGTTGGTATTAGTTTAGCCCTATGCTGGAGGGTTCTGATAACTCCTAGTTTATGTTGTAAAGGGTGGTTAGAGTCAAAAAGTAAGTATTGGTCAGTGTGCGTAGCCTTCCTAAAGACTTCTGTTTTTAGCGCTCTGTCCTCTTTTATAATTACTTTACAATCCAAGAAGGCTAGTTGGTTCTCTTGAATGTCCTCACGAGTAAATTTAATGTTGAAGTCTACAGAGTTGAGATGATCTGTGAAGGATTGAATTTCTTGTTTCTTAATTATGACAAAAGTATCGTCCACATATCTAAACCAGTGTCTAGGTTTTGTCCCTGGGAAGGATGTGAGGGCCTGTTTCTCCATCTCTTCCATGTAAAGATTAGCCACTATGGGTGAAACTGGTGAGCCCATAGCACAACCATGGATTTGTTTATAAAATTTTTCCCGAAATTGAAAATACGTAGTATTAAGGCAGATTTCTAATAATTGGCAGATGTGATCCGGTTTCAGTTTGGTTCTTTCATGCAGAGAAACATCCGCCAGCAGCCTCGTCCTCACCACTGAGACTGCTGCTGGGGTTGGGACAGATGTAAAGAGAGAAGTCACATCGTATGATGCCAAAGTTTCCTCAGGTTCCAATATGAGGTCTTTGATCCTCTCTACAAACCCTGTGGTGTTCTCTACGTGGTATTCTGTGTTACCAACCAACGGAGCTAAAATAGTTTTTAAATATTTGGCTACATTGTATGTAGAGGAGTCAATGCTACAAACAATGGGTCGGAGGGGGAACCCTTCTTTATGTATTTTTGGCAGGCCATAGATACATGGCGTGGCCTCTCCCGGGTATAATCTAAAATACATCTGTTTATCTATATGTTTTGAGAATTAAAGGACAACCGACGTCTCTGGACAAGTTGTGTCCATAATTTGTAAAATGGCTTCAAATGACTTCTACTGAGCGTATTTTAATAAGATTCAACCGCATATAGCTATATTTTACGTTTTAAGACTCGCACTGAATATTCAGGAAGTCTTGTTTTTGAGTTGGTGACGAGTCCGTACGTGACGTCACTGAAGGACTGCCCCTGACCGAAAAAAAGGACACATTGTAGCAGTCCTTCCATCACGTCAATGCTTGTTTGGTCTGAAAACCTCGTGTTGCGCCAGAAGAGGGCGTCCAAGCTCCATATAAGGAATTTATCAGCCTGTGGAAACGCAATACACTGTCATGTCTACAAGAGGTCGCCATTTTCTGCCTCTTTTCTGGGATGCTACATTGCAGTCCAGATGCCTCAAAATGACATGGAATAAATTCTTTAATCGATTGCAAACATGTATGTTTTCCTCTTCAGAATTATTTGAATCATATTCATAACTGGATGTGTAACAAGAAAGCATATTCTCCGAATCTGAAGCCATTGTTTTGATTCTCCGGCAATGCAAGCTTGGTGTGAAGTCACGAACTGGGGGTGGAATTTTCTGAAAATGCCCAATTCGCAGCTCAATTTTTTGCAGATTTTGGACACTTTAAGTCATTTTTATTGGTGTTTTGCATTTGAATAAAGATATCATACTGCGTGTATTGGGTATTTTCGATGCTATAAAACGTTTTTCTGATGTCAGTTAGGAAACAAAAAAGTGACGTCAGTTATCCTTTAAATCATGTCGGCTACCATGGGGAAACTTTTCACTCATTAACTGCCAATAACAAATTTATTCGGGAATTGAAAATATAACGTAGAGCGCCATTCCCAAATTTGTTCGCGTTTTGTTTTCTTTCATGCTTGGGTGCTGATAAAGTGCTGGCCATGGCCTCTGGCAATGTCTTTTTTTTACAAGCGGGTAGCATTCCCTTTTTTCCAGATTCACGCTTTATTCCAGATTTAACTGTTGTTAAAGCGCTATATAAACCCATATGTAAGTGTTGCATTGTATTTAGGACAAACACCCTCATTTCAAGCGCAGATAACTCCAGAGCCGTATAACTTAGGAATTAACTCTTTTTTTCTGATGAAAAAAGAGGCTCTAACGTTTCTCATGCTGAATTGAATGTTCATGTAGTCCTAAAACTGTGGGTCCTGCAATTTGAGTGAACGTGAGAAAAACGTGAACGTGAGAAAAACCCTGGCACTGGAGTGGACACAGTTTTGCACAGGTTGCTATCTAATTGAGTCACTTCCGGGTTGAGTGGCGCGTGTGGCTGCTGCTGCTGCTCACCCACAGAAAAAAACTTATCCTCCTGTGACTTTAAAGTGACCTTGAGAGTTTTGAATGAAATATATTATTATTATTATTATTATTATTATTATTATTATTATTATTATTATTATTATTGTCTGGCAATTAGTGAGTTAAAGGCATATTGGCAATAAGCTTTGTCCGCATACATTATAGTTAAAAATATCGATAGATGTGAGTAATGTGTCTTCACCTGTGGCAAACGCGGTATACAGTACACACCAAGTGGACAACTGTTATAAATATAACTCACAAAGCGGTCCGCCATTACAATGTAAAATAACAAATAAATTATGAAATGGATAATGCCAGTGTTTTTGTCATTTTCACTTAAATGCCAGGACCCACAGAATATTGAGTTATAGGATCACATAAACATTTATTGCAGCGTAAAAAACCTTGGACTCTCTTCTTTCATCTGAAAAAAATAGTTCTTAAATTATATGGGTCTGAAGTTATATGAGCTTGAACTGAGGGCAGCTGTCCAAAATAAAATGCAATGCATACATATTGGTTTATATAGCGCTTTAACAGCAGCTGACGCTGCAACAAAGTGCTAACATGGAAAAAAGGCAAATGCTTCCCCCTTCTGAAAGGGAAAAAACATTGCCAGAGGTCTGGCCAGTGCTTTATCGGCATCATCAGAAAGAAAAAAACAAAACCTGAAAAAAATCGGGAATGGCGCTCTATATCATATTTTTAATTCCCAAATAAATTTGGGAATGGCAGTGAATGAGTTAAGGAACAATTTTGAGTTGAAGCATTACCGAGGTAACTGTCATCGTGCGTGTCTTCAGCGGCAATGGTGTGTTTCTCTCCAGGAACTCGTCTCAGCACTGCTTTTAAAGAGTAACCGTTCAGTATCTCAGCGACGCCTGCTGTCATCACCTGCCCTGCACACAGACACACACACACATAAAAATGTATGTCACAAGTGTCAAAGTCATTTTTTGCCGCGGGCCACATTGTAGTAACAGTTTCATCACAAGGGTTGTTATGAATTTGGGGGAGCCATTAGAATGTTTCGTCTCCTTCGCATATTACATCCAGAGCACACCCCAAATTAACCAAAAGCCTTAAAAAAAATTAACCAAAAGCCTTCCTTTGATGACGCTGCGCCTTATACACTGGTGCACCTTATATGCAAAGTAATATTGAGCTGCAACAGGTCTTGCAACTACTGTCAGCAGCCACTGACTCTATTACCCCCTGTAGAAGAAGTAGTGCGTAACCACGGCCTCTACTGTAGCACCTTATAATGTGGTGTGCCTTTTATTTGGAAAACTTTGATATATTTATATATTATATTTGCAAAACTGCTTTCCTTCATTGAAGGTATCCTTACAGTCCGGTGCGCCTTAAATATGGAAAAAGTTTGAAAACACACCATTCATTGGGGGTGCGCCTTATACTTCGGTGCGCCTTATACACCGGAAAATACAGAAACTAGTTTTCAAAATTGTAAGTAAAAAAAGAAAAAAAGACTGTTAACGTGGTTTATATACGACAATTTCAAATTTTTGTTCGGACTTGAGAAAGCATCATCAAATTTCACAAATTTAATTTGCTATCGCGGACCGAATTCAAAGATATAGCGGGCCACATTTGGCCCCCGAGCCTTGACTTTGACACCTGTTATTTACATAGTACGAGGTTCTGCAGATGGAATAAACAAGCATGGTGAGAATGTTCCATCTAGTTAGCGGTTAGCAGTTAGCTACGCTGAGCTATCAGGATACATCGGCGTCACCCCCGAGTGAAAGAAAAATCCATCATTAGTCAAGTACCAAAACAGGAAACATATTCCTAATGTTCCTTGAAAATCTCAAGAAAACATCTGTCTTTTTTTTCTGAGGGTTTATGATTTACACTCGCAGAGACACAAACAACACCTTTGCTCCGCCAACGAGCAGCAGGTTAAATAAACAAAGCATTTTATCTACGGTTGTACTCAACCTTCCATAAATCCTTTTTATTGTGCGTGCGTTTGGACTCAGGCAGAGGAAATGGTGAGCTCTTAACCCCTCCTGTCAGCTCAACTTTGCCTACTTGGAGTGACTTTTTATCTCCCAAAATTACACATCAACACATTAAATTCACCATTGAATTTGGCATGTATTTTTTTCATGGAGCCAACTAACTTCATAACTTTGCTGTTGTGAAATGTAAATCCAATCCAAATCTAACATATTCGGGACAATTTCGGAACTGTACAATATCAGACTGACACGTGCTTATAACACCTTGTCCCAGGATGATACAGTCATTTTCGTCCCTGCTAAAAAACTGCAGTTGAAATAATAAACAAAATGTTAAAGGACAACCGACACCACTTTTTTGTTTCCTAACTGACATCAGGAAAATGTTTTATAGCATCTAAAATAGCCAAAACACGCAGGCTGATATTTTTAGTGAAATGCAAAACACAAATATAAATGACTTAAAGTGTCCAAAAACTACTTCAAATTGCACCCTGACGTCATGCCAAGACGTCTTGCCTCGCTCGAGAATCAAAACAATGGCTTCAGATTCGGTGAAGATGCTTTCTTGTTACTCTATTTATACATATGATTCAAATAGTTCTGAAGAGGAAAGCATAAATGTTTGCCATCGATTAAAGAAGTCTTGCCGGGTCATTTTGAGGCATCAGGACTGATGTGTAGCACCCAGAACATGAAGAAGATGGCGCCCAATATCCGTTGGAAATGGGCTGATTTGTCTGCTGTAAATCTGTGTCAGCGAATATCAAATAGTTGTCTTGGTGCAACACACACGATTCACCATCACATTATTTGTTTTTTCCTTCTAATTTCGCGATCAACACGGATCAACACGGATCAACACGGATCAACACGGATCAACACGAAGTTTTCAGACCAAACAAAGTAACACAAAATGCATTGTGTATCCTTTCTCGGTCAGGGGCGTTCCTTCCGTGACGTGACGTCAGGAATCGTCACCAACTGAAAAACAAGACTTCCCGAATATTCAGCGCGAGTCTTAAAACGTAAAATATAGCTATATGCGGTGGAATCTTTGTAAAATACGCTCAGTAGAAGTCATTTGAAGACATTTTACAAATTATGGACACAACTTGGCCGAAGGCGTCGGTTGTCCTTTAAATGAAAGCCTCCCTGGTGGTGTCAATCAAAACGGAGTGTTGGAATTTCCAAAAGAATTTTCGAGACATGCCTTGTATTGGATATCATGGCAGCGTACCTAATGAAATATCCGGGGAGTATACATGGCTCCACTGTTGATTGTTTCATATAATAGTCTATAAACTCCGGGCAAAGTGCTTTTATAAACATTAAGAGGAAGTATTTTAACAGGAGGCAGCCGGCAGAGAGGGAGAGAGAAGTCCATTAGTGTAGTCTGTGGTGGCTTTTATATGCTAAGTAACAACAGCACCATAAACAAACAACAAACCTGAATCATACAAGCATGGTATCGTGGTTTCGGGACAGATTGTAATGCTTTTTTCTAGTCGTTCAGGTGTATCTTTCTGGAGGTGGTAACTAGTTATTAGGATGTTGTAAACATTGTAAAATATGCAAAAGTTGAATCAAGGTTATTGATATATATATATATATATATATATATATATATATATATATATATATATATATATATATATATATATATATATATATATATATAAGGCGGTTGTTTCAAAAAATGAAACAATTCAAAACTTGGAGATTTTCAAAATGTGTATGACTAAAAATCTACTTACTAATTCATTAAAAAAAAGAAAAAAACTACATCCAATGCAAACCAGTTGGTCAAATGTGGATTCCACCCAACCCCCCTCATTTGAATTTCATTATTTATTTCCTCTTTTTTGTCGTCTTGACTGAACATTCCTACTGCCCAGGAATGCAAGTCTACAACATGCCATATTTTATTTCCAGTTTTGTCAGACATTTATTTTTCTTCTCACGAGCCAGGATATGAAAATTCGTAACAGAAACCAAAATCTCATGACCCTCATCATTATCAACAAACTAATGGATTGTGTATTATGATTATTTATCTACAGTAAAGTCTCGTTATATCGATATCGGATATATCGATAGTCCCGGTTATATCGATACTATTTCTATGCACGCACGGAGAAAAATTACATGCAAACAGGGTCGGATATATCGATAGTCCCGGTTATATCGATATTTTTTCGGACTCCCTTGAATATCGATATAACGAAACTTTACTGAATTTATCTATGTAGAGTTTTGAAAGGTCATTAGAAATAAAATGTATTATTATTATTATTATTAATTTATTATGTATTAATTTATTATTTATTAATTAATGTATTTATTTATTACCAGCACAATTTTAGTTCGCTGACAAAGCTTTTCGGATGAGGAGCGAAAGGTCCGACACCTTCACCATCATTTATTTATTTATTTATTCATGTATTTATTTATTTATTTATTAGGTATGTAATAATGTATTTACCCATCCGTTTATTTATTTATTCATCCACCCACCACCTGTTTATTTATGTGTTTATTAGGTTATTTATTTAGCCACCCACCCATCCGTTTATACATATTAATCCTGTATGTATGTATGTATGTATGTATGTATGTATGTATGTATGTATGTATGTATGTATGTATGTATGTATGTATGTATGTATGGATTTATTTATGGATTCATTTATTTATGGATTCATTTATGTATTTATTTGGTTATTTATTCACCCATCCATATGTTTATTTATTTATGTATTCATTCATGCATTTACTTATTCATCCACCCACCAACCTGCTTATTTATTTATTTATTAGGCAATTTATTTATCCATCCACCCATCCGTTTATGTAATTCTTTATGTATTCATTCATTCCTTCATTCATGCATTTATTTATTCATACACCAACCAACATATGTATTTATTTATTTATTTGGTTATTCATCCACCCACTCATTTATGTATGTATTTATTCATGTATTTGTGTGTATGTATTTATTTATTTATTTGTTTGTTTGCTTCTGCAACACTTGTTTATTTTCTTTTACTCTCCCTATTTGCAACACTTGTTTATTTTCTTTTACTCTCCCTATTTGGAGTCTAACTTGCCTTTGTTCCATTTTGAAGAAACGATTCACCACCAAACGACTCCAAGAGGAAATCAGAAATGAATGTACTTTTTGCGGACGGTGTTTTACTAAATTTAGAATAAAGCAAGAGGAAAATGGGCCAATAGCACGCTTGGAATAGTGGCAGTACTGGCCCACTGGTACGGGGTGATGTCCCCCCTTCTCTGGCCTTTCGGCATTCTGCTCGGACTCCACATCCTGAAAGCAATCTATCGTGCAGGAAATGCATCTGCGTTGACTAAATCCTTAACCCCGTCCTTCACCTCGCATCTCTCTCGCAGCCTTCTGCAACACGTTACTGTCATCTCCTTAATGACCCGCCATCACCCCCCGCTCCCCCCCAGCCACCACCACCTTTCCTTTCTCAGAGCCTCCTTCTCCTACGAGCTTTATCATGGAGCAGAAGGGCTGGCCTTCCACGCTCCATTACCCCCCACAAGATCTGCTCATTATGGAGCCCAAACACTCACTTCCTGTCACATTGTTACAGACGTAGAAGTAGAAGAAGTAAAGGGAAAGCGGGAAAAAAGTAAGGAAGGTCAAGTCAGAATCTCGGTCGTCTCGTGATGACACTGCATATTTGACAAGTGTGCTACTGTGTGTCTGTGTGTTGGGAAGGGGCGCGGCTAATGGCTGCTAAACCTTGTCTATCATAAATACCATTTTGTCTATACGCAAAAGAGTCTCTTATCTCTCTCTTAACTTTTTCATTTTCACTCAAGGACCCACAGAATGAGACAGCGGTAGTGATTTTCCTTCATGGATTGGGAGATTCAGGGATACATTTAACTGGAGTAATCCCGCAGTTTTTAATTCAAGAAGGAACAAAACGACAATGGAGGCAATCTTCTTTTGACATCCCACAATTCTTTACAATGACAAGACCAGCTTTGTTTGAGGAAAAAATGCGTTGTCAAGCACGCATTAATTGATGTATCTGCCTCTGTGTTTAGCTATTTGCTATCTATTAGCTATCTATCTAGCTAGCTAGCTACCTATTAGCTATATAGCTAGCTACCTATTACCTATATAGCTATCTATGTAGATAGCTACTCATTAGCTATATAGCTATCTATCTATTAGCCATCTATTAGCTAGCAAGCTAAAATTCACCAGGTGCGCCAAAACGCTGCTGCTTTTAATCCACTACCTTCCATCTGTTGTACTGTCATTCAATAAGATCTAGCTAGCTATCTATTAGCTACATGGCTATATAGCTAGCTGGAAATCTATCTGGCTAGCTATTAGCCAGCTAGCTAGCTTTCTATTCTATTTGAGTTACTTCTGGGTTGAGTGAACGCTGGCACGTGTGGCTGCCGATGCTCACCCACTCAAAAACTTTTCCTGTGACCTCAAGAGTTTTGAAAGGCGCTTATAAATGTATTTATTTATTTATTATTAAGATTGAGTTTTAGGACTACATAAACATTCAATGCAGCGTAAGAAACATTAGATTGTCTTCATTCGTCAAAAAAAATAGTTAATTGCTGAGTTATATGGGTTGGGTGTTATCTGACCTTGAAATGAGGGTGCCTGTCCAGTGAAAAAGCGCTTTATCGGCAGTCCCCGCAAGAAAAACCAAAACCGGAACAAATTCGGGAATGGCGCTTCACGTCATATTTTCAATTCCCGAATAAATCCGGGAATGGCAGTGAATGAGTTAAAAATCCCGGATTATTTCAGAGTAGCCAGTCCAGCTCTTATTTTTGTTTGTAGGTCAAACTTTTGCCACAGTATTTACTTGTTAAAGTTGTCTGTGAGCACTCCCACAATGGCGCAGTCGTCCTTCTTGCAGATCTGCGGTCTGCGAAAGCACCAATAGGCGGTCTAAACCGCCTCTGAGCAAAATTACGCCGCACAAGTCATAAAAAGGGAGTCCTTTGTCTGTAGGTGTGAATACGTGTGGGAATGTTTTGTTTTTATCCACGTGCACCTTGCGATTGGATTGGCTCCAGATGACCCGTGACACTGATGAAGATTGGCAAGTAGAGAAAGTGAATGAATGGATAATTCACGGCTTTGAGTTCAGGTACATTCCAGGGCTTCATTAAACGTCTCTGTTGACATTCCAGTCACCTTTTTTGGGGGAACTTTATGGATGGATGTTTGGTTGAATTCAAATTATTTGACTTCAAAGGTTTCTACTCCATCACTTTAGCGTATGCTTCGTTGTGTCGGTGCATTTACCTTGCCAGTAAAAGCTTCCAGGGCCTCCTACCACCAGCCGTCCTTCCTGGAATAAATACAATTAATTTGTGGTTAGTCACATGACAGGAAGTTGCGAGCACCACGTGACGATTTGCGTGGTAACAAATGTGGTGCTGAGCGCATATGTTTGTGCTGTCATACACGGTGACAACTTTTGCAGAGTGAGAGCTTCCTGTACAGGAGGGCTATGTTATATTGTGAGATGGAGGTTAAAGGTCACGTTGACTTTACAGTGAAAGAACGCATATGTGTTTATTTAGACTATTGTGTTAGGAGGCGCATTGGGACCAGAGGCTCCTCATGAGACAAACAGGCTCCCATCTTTCACGATAAATCTCAAAAGGGGGCGGAGTTGTCAGCTACAAACTATGTTGTGACATGTTCGGGGAATCTTTGCGTTGCTTTCATTGATACCTTGGTGAAATCCACACTGAAGCCCGCTTGGCAGAATCCTTGCCCTTCTGGGTCCGGATCATCTGCAAATGCAACACGCACATGCACACGCACACGCACACATACACACACAAAATAATGCTTCAGTGTTGTTGTGAGGTCTGGGTAACTCCAGATAAGGAGTGAGGACTACACTTTCTGATAAGTTTAGAGAAGAGTTAGTGTTACATTTGAACACACATAAAGACACACACACACACACGCACTCATCCACACACATAGACACACATACATACACATAGACACACACACACACATACACAGAGACACACACACACAAACAGACGCCAGCACAGACACACACACACACACACACACACACACACACACACACACACACACACACACACACACACACACACACACACACACACACACACACACACATACATACACACAGACACACACACACACCCACCCACAGACACATATAGACACACACACATACAGATGCCTGCACAGACACACACACACACAGACAAACACACACACACACGCACACAGACACACGCACACATTCAGACACACACACGTACAGACACACACGCAGACGCACACACACAAACACAAAAATGCACACACGTACTCACACAGACACACACACACACATATACACATATACAGACACGCGCACACACACAGACATGCACAGTCACACACACACACACACACCGACACGCAGACACACACGCACAGACACACACACACAAACAGACACTTGGACACACGCAGACATGCACATACACACAGACACGGACACACACACACAATACGCAGACACACATACACGCAGACACACTTACACACAGAATAGAGCATAAAGAGGGAGCATGACATTTGTTTTAATCAGTGGAAAGTTTTGTTTTGTGCAGCCAAAAGCTCATCTGACACGGGAGAGAATATGACTTCTACCAGATGAAACAGTTAAATCAATTTTCAAAAAATAGCAAAGAAAAAAAAACCCCAACATGCTTTAAGGCGTTTTTTTTTATTTGAATAACCTCGCCTAACTGTGCATGAAAATCGAAAGGACGGATTGTTCCCCATGATGGAGGCACCCTGAGGTGAAGTTTGATGATGTGTAACAACGCAACGTATAAACAGGACGTGATTTATGGGATGTCGGGAAGGTGCAGAAATTGGACATATATTAGGAAACTATAGCGCAGGCTTTATGTCTCCCCGGAGAAGGACATGGTTCACTGTGTTAAGTGGGCCTTTGTTTGTACTGGCGCATACGCACACATGACATATCTGTGATGGCTGTAGGGTGCGCGGAAATGTATGAGCGGCTATCGTCATTTGTTTGCGGAGAGGGAGACAATAAAGGCCACATTTGATCTCTTGTTCATGATATGACTTTATCCTTATCATGCTCTTTCACCCTGCATGGACGAGTTTTGCAGCAGGAACCTGGTCTTGAGGGCAGAAGGGTTAAGGTGCAAGGCAGGAAAATCCCTACAAGCCCATTAAGTTGACAGAAAAAAAGTCATAGATATATTATCAGCGGGGGGAAAGACTTGAAAGTGAGATGTGAAGCAGCAGTTCCAGTGAGCTAGGCTGCAACCGGGAGGGTCATCGTGAGAAAAGAAGATAAGATCTTTGCATGGATACCTCATCGGGTAGCCTTGCTCAATCAAATCAGATGCATCGTGAACTGTATCAGATAACTGTTCCGTTTACGTTCCGTTGATATACTGTACACAAAGTATTTTTTTACAAAGTGTTAATTGATTATTTACCATAGTGTGATTGTAGTTTGCAGTCCCATTGTCCTCATGGCAATTATTTCTAGTTGTCAAACTTAAATTGATAACAACATAATATAATATAATAAAAAAATATCATATACTATAACAATATGACAAAATAACTTTAAGTATAATATAATATAATATAAATATAATATAATATAATATAATATAATATAATATAATATAATATAATATAATATAATATAATAACAAATATCATATAATATAACAATATAATATGACATAACATAAATTTAAGTATAATATAATATAATATAATATAATAACAAATACAATATCATATAATATAACACAATATAATAGGACATAAAAATAAATTTAAGTACCATACCATACCATACCATACCATACCATATAATATAATATAATATAATATAATATAATATAATATAATATAATATAATAAACTTATTTTTATGCAAAATCTGTTGCATGAAAAAGAATTTGAT
Source organism: Hippocampus bargibanti (assembly GCF_051943395.1). Taxonomy (NCBI): domain Eukaryota; kingdom Metazoa; phylum Chordata; class Actinopteri; order Syngnathiformes; family Syngnathidae; genus Hippocampus; species Hippocampus bargibanti. The sequence goes on along the minus strand of NC_142739.1, from coordinate 23,327,598 downwards.
TGGGATGACAAAATATTTGTGATGTTTTCATTTTGATTGTTAAGGAGTCCAAGATGGCGCCCGAGTAGGCAGCCGTCAGCAAGTGCTCTCATGAGCTTTTTTTGTTGTTTTTGTCTCGTTTTATGTTTTCTTTTGTCACTTTGTGTTGTTGTGCGTCGTGTGGAATGGATACAGTTTGTTTTTCCGCATTTTGACCGCGACATTCATCAAGGAGAAGACTGCGCTGAGCGGTTGCGCCTTTTCGGCAGCATGAATATGCCAGGACTGTTTTTGAATGGGAGGAATGTCGGTGCCATTCGCTGGACACCACAGGGGCCATTGTGCCTGTAATGGGCAGCATCTTCACAGCCCCGCTTTGTTCAGCGGAAAGGTCGGTGCTGTTGGACAGTCTGCGCCTGGATGGATACATGGCTTGAGGAGCCCGCGATAAGAAGAAAAGGAGTGTCAGCGCAGAGCGGCGATGCGTATGTGGAACTGTTGCGGCTTGGAATTGAAGCGGATTTATTTGGCACCGGAGTGATGAGACAATCTCTTTTGGTCAATGGATGCTACAGCTGCGTGTTTGCTTTCAACATTTAGCTTGTAGTCGACGTGCACATTCCACCATGATGTCCCTGATCCACTAGTAGAAAGACACTTTGATCCTTTCCTGTTTCATCTAGAACTGCTTCATGCAACAAAGAGGGTACAGAATGGGCTTAAGAACGAATGACTCTGTGTCTTTGTGTTGTCATATTGTCTTTGTGCTGTCATATTATTTGTTATTTAGTTTTTTTATTCTTTTGACTTCAAGACGGCGATGTGAGAGTGGCTGCCTTTCCAGCAGCTCATGTATTTTGTTTTTCTACTTTCATTCCTTTCATCACTTTGCTGCTGTGAAATGTAAATTTCTCCATTGTGAGACTAATAAAGGCAAATCCAATCCAATTAGGCCAACTGCGCAACTATATTTCATGATGCTAACATTTTTAGGTTTAATGTTCATTTGTTGAACATTTGCAAAAACTGATTTGAAAAATGGATCGCTCTCTGACAACCAAAGCGAATCGAACTTCGGTGGCAACCATAGCTGCCGTATATTGGGATTGACGATTGCTTCAATAGAGTGAAAATACAACATTTAGATTCATAACCACAGGTAAAAGAAAAGAACAAAAAAAAGAAACGAACAGAACAGATGAGATGAATAGGAAGCGGAGGAGGAATCGTAAAGTGACTCACTGGTCCGACATGGCGAGTATTCTGCGTAGGCACTGAAGTTCTGGACGGCGACGTAACAGGTACCCACGGGATCCATTTCCCCGCTCAGCTTCACCGTACGCCAGTGGTAGAGAGGAGCGCACGCCTGCACAACACATTATAAGGTTACTTTTTGAAGAAAAAAAACAACTTCAAAAAGCAGGTTGGGGACCAGAAAAAAGATCCGATTTTCTAAAAAGTTGTATTTCCCTTATTTTCAAAGACACACACATTATTAACAGATATATAACTAGAATTATTAACACATATATAACACAACATATTAACAGTTAATAATAAGGATAAAAATTCTATTTGAAAATGTTTTGAAAAAAATGCAATGGTGTGGCCATGCCACGTCTAGAATGAACCATATCATTGCAGTAAAACATTTAATTGTTTTACCCCTCATTTTTTTCCCAAAGTTCAGTTAGAAATGGATGTTTGCGCTGTTGTGGGAGTGAACAGAGCTGACTTAATTTCCAGTCAATCGAAGCGGCACATCTTATTTTCTTTAAATTCATCATAGGCGAGAGGTGTATATATTCAGCCTAAGTAACACGCATACATATTTTAACTCATTCACAGCCATTCACAAATTTATTCCGGAATTGAAAATATGACATAGAGCACCATTTCTGATTTTTTCGTTGTTTGCTTTTTTTGTTGATAAATCATCTGGTATTTTTTTCCACAAGGGGGCAGCATTTCCCTTTTTTCCATATTAGCGCTTTGTTACAGCTTCAGCTGTTAAAGCGCTATATAAACTAATATGTACGTATTGCATTATATTTTGTACAGCCGCCCTCATTTGAAGCTTATATAACTCCAGACCCATATAATTTAGAAATTGACACTTTTTTTCTGATGAAAGAAGAGAGTCGAAGGTTTCTAACGCTGTATTGAATGTTTATGTAGTCCTAAAACTCAATATTCTGTGGGTCCTGGAATTCAAGTGACAATGACAAAAAATCTGGCACTGGAGTGGACATATTTGGCAGGGAATGATTTTACATACCACAACTGAAATATGTATTGTATTTACTCCACTAGAAGTGGCTTATTCATGACTTCCAATGCAATGCACATTTTTTTTGTTTAAACTCTGCACGAAAATCATATAATCATACATATCATGATTATTGTCACATTTTCAACTCATATTCCAGCAAATGGCTCTTGATTCATTTTGACTGCAGCAGAGCTCTGATTCCTATTATGTTCCTTGTTGAACAACATTTGCTATAGTCAGGCGTGCCTGTCAACCTGGAGCTGCTAAAATGCGTTGCATTTTTCAGTATCAATGACGGTCAACATTCTATTACAAGTTAAAAAAGGACAACTTACCACCACTTTGCCTTTGTGTGTCCTGACAGATGCTCCAAACCACTGATGGGACTTAAATTCCAAAGGTTCCCTGCTGCCATTTACCTTTATCATGCGGTTATCTAAAGAGAAGTGGAAAAAAATAGCAAAAATTACGCAAAATCATTTGTGATGCTATCAAAATAAACATTGGCACAAACTCCATTCTTGAAGTTGGATGGAAAGCATTTGTTTTGGATAAAACAAAATATTAAATAGACCAATAAGTAAAGACTAAAATAAAATGTGTCTGGATGCTCATGTTTCTTGTTGTTTTTATTTCAAGCTAGCTAATGTCGGCCTCATAAAATACAAGACGCTCCCCTACTTACGAACGAGATACGTTCCGAACGGTCGTTTGTAAGGTGAATGTTTTAATAAGTTTCTTCAGTGCTATATTTTGTATGGAATGTATGTTTAAGGCTTACATATGTTTACGATTTATATAAGTATGTTTAAAGGACAACCAATGTCACTTTTTTGTTTCTTAACTGCCATCAGGAAAAGTTTTATAGCATCTAAAATACCCAAAACACGCAGTATGATATTTTTATTCAAATGAAAAACACCAATAAAAATGACTTAAAGTGTCCAAAATCTGCAAAAAAAATTGAGCTGTGAATTGGGCATTTTCAGAAAATTCCACCCCCAGTTCGTGACGTCATGCCAAGACGTCTTGCAATGCTTGAGAATCAAAACAATGGCTTCAGATTTGGAGAATATGCTTTCTTGTTATACCTGCAGTTATGAATATGATTCAAATAGTTCTGAAGAGGAAAGCATACATGTTTGCAATCGATTAAAGAATTTATTCCGTGCCATTATGAGGCAACATTGAGGGGAGATGTCTCAACGAAAAAGAGGCACAAAATGGCGACCTCCTGTGGCCACCTCCGTTTCCACAGGCTGATAAATTCCTTATATGGAGCTTGGACACCCTCTTCTGGCGGCTTTTGGGTGCAACACAAGGTTTTCAGACCAAACAATAAAGCCAAACACATTGACGTGATAGAAGGACTGCTACAATGTGTCTTTTTTCGGTGTGGGGCGTTCCTTCAGTGACGTCACGTACGGACTCGTCACCAACTCAAAAACAAGACTTCCTGAATATTCAGCGCGGGTCTTAAAACGTAAAATATAGCTATATGCGTTGGAATCTTTTTAAAATACGCTCAGTAGAAGTCATTTGAAGCCATTTTACAAATAATGACGTCGGTTGTCCTTTAAGGCTTGGA